>NC_044498.1:10120064-10420064 GCF_902362185.1 Chanos chanos
TGCTAAACAGGAAAACTTGAGATAAAAGTTATGGACGCACCATTGGAATATATCATGCACATTGGTATGATAAATGTATTTGAAGAAGGTTTTACTACCCTTATCAATATTAATACTGCTATGTTCAAAAATATTAATCAAAAACTATAAAAACACTGTATGAAATCAGTGTGGGGGTGGGGGTGGGGGGTGGGATTGGAACCCTGTGTAGAGAAACATATAAATATCTCAGAATCCACACAACCCCTCACCTGCAACACGACTTGGCAATCATGGTTTTTGCTCTTCTTTTTTTTGCCCCACCTTGTCTGTTTTTTCCTTTTTTTTTTTCTTTTTTTTTTTTCATTCAACACTGCAGCTGTGCTGATTGATGAGTGTGTGTGATTGGAACCATCCATCATGCCCCGCCCAGGTATGGAGTCGAGTGGTAGGAACTGCAAGCCATCCTCCAGAGCCCCAGGAAAGAGCAAGAGAGAAAGGGGGGAAAAACAGAGAAATATAATTGGACGTTGGTGGAAGCGAACGTCAAACTGTTTGTCTCAGGTTCACACTTCTTCCTTTATTGCCACCCATGTGGAAGCTGCTGTTCAAAATGAAAAGTGTGAATGAGAAAGAGAAGCGACAGTCACCTTTCTCTGTCTTTACTTTTTTTTTTTTTTTTTTCGTTCAGTTTTACACCTTGAAGCTGAAGTTCAGCTCTGGTCATGGTCATATCAGGACATTTTACATGGTTCAGTGTGTCAGGGTACACCGATTTGAAAAGAACTTATTCTGCTGCATGCAAAACAAAACAGAGATTAATTAGACTGGGACTGTCTTCAGTTTAAAGTCTTAACACCTTCTGGGATGAAGTTTGTGTGAGCCATTCTGTCGAAATGACCTTAAATCGCTGATGAAAAACACAATTCAGCCGCAAATAACTGGTTTAAAAGAAAACGAGAAATGTGTGTATGCATATATTTTTTTTTTTTTTACATCAAAGGTTCTTGGTGCTTCCTAATCGGCGATAAAACACTCGGTAGAACGTACAAAATTATACAGACTTTTTTAGACAACTGGGGTTTTTTTTCTCTTTACAGCAATTTATCGAACTGACTCTGCACATACATCTCCATTTTATTTCCACAAGACTCTGGTTAAGTCTAACATTATTTCTGAACGTCTTCAATTAAAATAAATCGATAAAAAAAAATGCCTCAGGGAATGTTTACTGAATTTCAGAATATTTTAGTGAGTTATTGAGACATTGACGTGAAACAGCATTCAACAAATGCATATGGCATAGTAACATATTGATATTAAATTTCTATCTGCATACAATAACAGCTGTCTATCAAAATATTCCCATGAGGAAGTCCTCCAACATATAATGTAACACCATATAGCATGCAGCAGGAGCATATATCACCATATACGACATACAGAACACATTAGGAGGTAGAACCACAATGAAAAACATTGCCTCAAGTGTCAAAGTCAAAGGCCTCAGTTCAGCTTTCCATCCAGGAAAAACAAAGCCTTGATGATGAGAGTTGGTCCAGAGAAAAACCACAGACAGCATTCTCCATCACCCACTACCCTCTCCTGGGAAAAGATGGCGGTTTTTGTGTAGTGATAAATTGCCATCTCCTCCTATCTCTCACGGCGGATCATCTCTCAGTCAAACCGCTGTCAGACGCCTGTCTCCCTGCCGCCTCCACGCTTCACCCTCAACTTCCACTGACATCTGGGGCATGGCTAGACGGAGAGGTGTGAGCCTGGAGGAGAGTGCTCGTCAATAAATTAATCTGTCATTTTATTCTCTTTCACTACCTGGAGAGCGGTGTAATGAATACATAGCGAGGAGTGGCAGATGTTACCAACACATACACTTACACATAAACCGCTTCAAAGAAAAGGAACTCAGTGTCTATGCCATCCTGCACTGGCTTTTTTCGTAAAATACCAGAAATAGCCACGGTGAGTTTTCAGACTGGTGATGGAGAGAGGGGACTGAATTATGTAACTATCGTACAAGGACAGATCATTAAGAGTCCCCATATAGTAATGCAGAGCTACAGTAAATTTAATGGTAAAATGGTAATAAAAAAACATTACGTCTTGCTGCATAGATGGAAGTGCCCTGAGATGTAGGTTAATTAGGAAGTGGAGGCTCGATTACGAACGACAGGCGGATGTTGTATTTTATTTAACCACCGTTTCAAGAACCGGCCCAGTACAAAGGTTCTCTTAAATTTGGTTTAGAGGGTTCAATTTCTAGATAAACAACGCTAAGATGAACCATAAAACTTGATGAACTTGATTCATTATTTTAGCGCTTTAGTATTTTGGGTCCTTGTGAATCTCGGCCGCCTCTAGGCCAGAAAACGGACCCCTTTTTTTTCCCGTGATAGTCTTGATGACAGGCGGCTTAAAGTCTGATGTTGGCCCCGCTTCTTCTCTCCCTCCCCAAACGTTTATTCTGCCCTTGCCTCGGGGCACCTGCACTGGCGTCTCCTAGTGTAAGTGATGACCTGAGAAATTAATCCTGCCATCTCCCCTTAGCGCAGAGCTCTCACTGAGAGAATATTCCAGAACATGGGCACATGGGCCAGAGTAATATTGATGACTTGGGGGAAACAAATGAAAAATATATATATATTCAAAGAAATATATGAATGAGATGTACAGCAGTACAATGAAAATTGTGCAATAACTTTGTCGTATGAGGGAAGAGGGATGGAGAGATTTCACACGTTTGATGCACCAGGGTCGCTATGACGACTCTTCTTATTCATCTAGCATAAAATTTTATATGATACTTGTTCATTACCATGTTCAACAAATGAAATTTTGTGACAATAAATGACTGTTAAGTTAGCTTTGTGACACACATTTGAAAAAAAAAATACTATATTTCCTAGTGTATGCCTTTTACAGTTGTCTGTAACAAGATTTGTTAGTTAAATCACACATTCAGCAGCTCCACACCTTCTTCAGTTGGCAAGAAGATCATCTAATCTTTTTTTTTTTCTCCCTTGTTCAGGTGTTCTGTAGGTTGATCAGCGAGAATAAATCCCTTTGGTTTCCATGGAGAACTACATGACTTTGCGATCGGCGAGGCTTTGTCAATCACAGCCACACATATAAACATAAAGTCATGGACAAACTGTGATGTTCGAATCTGCTTTGATTAATGATGAAAATTTTGTTGTTGTTGTCGTTGTTGTTGTTCTTGTTGCTGTTCTTGTTGTTTTATGAGCTAATATAAAAGCCTAAAATGCTGCCTCATTCATTTACTGCCATTCTGTTTATCTTACCCCAGCAGTGAGGCGACATTTGCCAGCCCTGCTGGCTTATCTACAGCATAACGTCTGAATGAGACATTAGACTGGCTTTGACATAAATATCACAGAGGGAGCTGACATGACCCGTTTCAACAGGGAGTTCAATCATTTGGTGCGCACACCAACTATCATTGAGTGTTGCTAATAGCAACTGTACAGATTTCACTCTTTGTTTTTTGGAGGATTCTACGAGACATTTATAGATAAAATAAGAAATGTCTGTAAAACGTCTACATTATAGAGATAAATGACTGTGACTTCTCTCCCGTGGTTATCTGTCACCATACAGACCAAAACATACTTTTTTTATGAACTGGAAATTCATTAATAGTCTTGTAAAAAAAAAAAAAAAGAAGAAGACAACAAAGCAATGCTCAAATGATGATGAGTGACTGCACTTGATCCGCAGTTAACAAAGCAAAGAAGAGCTGGAGGATAGCTACAATTTTAGATATATATATATATATATATATATATATATATTTTTTTTTTTTTTTTGCTTTTGATGGTCATCTTTTTATGACTCATAAAATCTACAAAGTTAACATACCCCAACAAGAAAGAAAGAAAGAATGACAGAAAGAAAGAAAAAAGAAAACCACACTGTTCTCAAAAGCAGTCAATTTCGTTATAGACCTCCTCACTGATCCACACTCATATTTGAAATCGATCAAATATGAGGGTGGATCCCCCCCCCCCCCTCCTTATTTTTGACAGAAAACCATTAACAAGACTCTCTCTTGACAAAGGAGTATTGACAAGATGTGTCAAAATTCATCTGCAACCATCACTACAATGCCAGTCTGCCATTACAGTTGATAACATCAGTTAGCTAGCAACATTGCTCTGTTTGAACGTTTTTCTGCTTAATGAATTAGTGTAGACACTAACAAATGTCTTAAAGAAGAAGAAAAAAGGCCTCTGGAGAGAGAGAGAGAGAGAGAGAGAGAGCAAGAGAGAGAGAGAGAGAGCAAAAGAAAGAGCGTGTGTATGTGTGTGTATGTGTGTGTGTGCATGGAAGATAGATCAAGAGAGTGAACAAGAAAGAAAAAAGAGGGAGGGAGACATAGAGAGAGAAAGAAGTGAGTGAGTGAGTGAGAGAGATTGAGAGAGGGTGTGTGTGTGTGTGTGTGTGTGTGTGTGAGCACGTGAGCAAGCGTGTACGTGTGTGAAAGAAAGAGACTCCCTTAGCTATGATTCGGTGTAGTTCAAAGCATTTATTTTTCATGTTCTCTGGTGACAAAAGCCAAACCCATGTTCACGCTTCATTTAATTTCATTACCATTTTCCAATTGCCTCTACCAGCTTGCTCCCAGGCTGCTCTTTAATCTCGGCAAACGCACAATCAATTTCAGCCTGTCCTAGCGGGACATGTATTTATCCAAGGTTTGTGAGAGCATGATGGTGCTGGCACCCAAGAGACTGTTGAATAGCCATGATAACACCAATGAGGACATTTAGATGTGTTTCCTAACAGGTGTGTCTATATGTGCGCGCGTGTGTGTGTGTGTTTGTGTGTGTCCAGAGAGTCCCCACAATTTATATATGTCATTCTAAAAATAAGTTTTATAGACTTTGATGGTTGTGCTTTGACATATGACATGTTGAATAAAATTGCATCTGTCTGCTTGGTTGCAGAGTCATTTTTTTCTGTACACGTTGGCATTCTTTTGCCAAGCAGTGTCTCTGTGTCTGGATGATGGTGAAGTTAATGATGGTGATTTCTCTGAAACGCACTTCTCAGTTAAAATGACAGTTAGCAGATTTAAATACAGACTTCGTATTTCTGTAGACAAAAATATTTAAATTGGTGGATGAGTCATTCACAATAAATAAATAAATAAATAAACACATAAAAATGTGACGTACACTGTATTTTCAGGTAAATATCCTGTTGTTCTAAAATGTCCCTCAGTTCTAATAGATGTCAATACATCACCTGAACAGAGCATGCTGTGTTAATTGTATCACCTCGTTTTTGAAACAAACAGCAATATCAACACGTGTTTATGCTCAGTCAGTGCTATTAAGTTAATTAGTATACCAGAAGGTTTTTTTTTTTTAAACATTGTTTTTGATGGGGGGTGGGAAAGAGACAGACAGACAGATACTGAATGAGAGAGAGAGAGAGAGAGAGAGAGAGAGAGAAATTTAGAGAAAGAGACAAAGAGGAGAGAAAGAAAGCGAGAGAGGGGAATGGGATCCAGGCGAGAGAGAAGAGAAAGAAAGTGAGAGAGGGAGAAAAATAAGATCCAGGCGGTGTGTCGGTATGTTGGTTCAGTCATAAGAATACCCTGAGCTGAAGGGTAGAGTTGAGTGCTGTTTTCTACATCGTGAAGGATAATGAATGCCCTTACTCCCTGCACTCATCCGCTGCTCTGCACGTCGGTTAGAGGCAAAAATTGGACCAGAATATGAGACCATCCTTTTTCATTCCACCCATCAAATGGAGGTTTGATTCCTAAAAGTATGTCCACAGCGGGGGAGGTTGGATGTGCTAGCCAGGAGTGATCATCTGGTCCTTAGTTTGAGACAGCTGGACCTTCCAGATGCCTGGCCCAAGCCTAATCAAAGAATGATCTCATTTGGACCACAGATCAATCTATATGTCTCCTATTGCACCAAAACAGATGAAGGAATCCTTCTCTATTCTCCTCACATTTTACAGATAAAAGAACCTGTCTCTGCAGATTCGTCTTTTCCTTATTCAGCGCTTATCTAGCTATGAGCTCTCCAAAATGTATTTAAGCTTAATACTGCCACAGGGGAAGGGTTCCATGTAGGCTATAGGATTATAAGCAGGATCTGAGATTATTTACTTAATAATCGTCATATCGTATAGATGAAGTTACATCGTGATGTATTTTATTTCATTTTTAAGGGTCCATTACTGTCATTACGTTATTTTACTCCCTCCTTAAAAAATGATCTCTACTACCAGACTCTTTTAAATTGTGATGATGTCGTTTTCAAGGAAAAGGGATGCAAATAATCATTTGGAAATAGTCAGTGTACCACATTAATCTGTAAATTACTATGCAGATTTTCAGAAGACTCTGAAATGCCATCGTTTAGAGAGCATACAACCATAAGGTGGCTGGGGAGTTGGTATCAAACGTGCATACTGTAATATGAAATGAATGAGAAGTTGTTGGTCTGATTTTACATCTGCTGAAATCCATTAGAACAAAAGAAGGTCTCGACTGTGGCAGGTTGCTTGCTGGTTCGGGTTCACTGTAAATACATGTTTCAGTTTTTAGCTGAGAGGCTTTGGAGGATGGCCTTAGGATAGATGTGACATTTTGCAAACACAATGCATGATACTGAAAGGGAGTAATGATTCCCAGCTGGAGAGCATACTCTCCTGGGATGCTGCTTCCATTTACAAACCCAAAGTTCCACCAGAAAACCCATTACAAAGTCCAGAGAAAATTGTGTGGTGATATTAGCAGGTGTGTGTGTGTGTGTGTGTGTGTGTGCGTGTGTGTATGTGTGTGTGTGTGTGCACGCGCGTGTGCGTGTGCAAGTGTGGGTGGATGTGGGTTTGTGTCTGTGTCTGTGTGTGTGTGTGTGTGTGTGCTCAGTTCCAATGCTAGAGGAGAGAGAAAGAGAGAGAAAGAGAGAGAGAGAGAGAGAGAGAGAGACAGAGAGAAATTCAACACTGGATATAAATCAGTGCAAGAAAGAATAATGTATTAAATTATCCATTGTCTGGTTCAAAAATGAATATTTAGCTGCTTAATTCACACTCATGTGTGGAGCTTTTGAAGCCCCTCCAGAAGAGTTTCTAACCAGCTGGCCTCCCTCTGGACACTCTGTGTTTGTCATTGGTCACTGTGGGAAAAAAAAAAAAAAAGAAACTCCATGGATGTCAGAGCCCAGATTCCACAACACCTGTCTGCAACATCCAACCAGCTGTACTGGAAAAGTCCCTATTAAAATGACTTGAGTATACATACCAACACTGTCAGCTCTATGAGTTCCACAGTGCAGTGAAACTAAGTATCAGCCCATCCTCTGTGATACACCCTGATTAGGTATATAGTCAGCCTGGCACTGCTGATGTTTTTCCTCTCAAGTGCAATGTCAGACATATTTTTCACCGTGTCCTTATTCTTTAGAAAGCACCTTAGCATAGCGGTAAATAGAAACACTTAGAATTCAGCAGTGCATCAGCATCAACTGTTCTAGAATATTAGCCAGATAAACAGAATGCAAGGTAAACTGTCAGTGTTAATGAAGATTTCTCTCTGTCACCCCTGAGTCTTTCTGAATGCGAAAAAAAAAAAAAAAACGGTGCTAATGTTGTTTAATGTCTATCCTTTAAGTGTGGTCAGACAACAGAAGTGCATTGTCCTTGTGTGCAGTGGAATGTAGTGTTGATTAAATGTCACATAAAGTCCTGTGCTAGGTGAGTTGTGGTGATAGAAATGGAACTAGGCACATGGAGCCACAGAAAGCCTCCGTAATTGACAGATTACATTTGAAATTAACTCAAGGTAAATGCACAAGGCTGAGTTTAGACTTTGTTGTATGCTTCTTGCTTTTCAATGCAGTAGACCAACACTTTAGGGAAATTGAATGCCAAAGCTGGATACATACCACAGTCAAACACTCCTTCTAGGGAAGCAGGATTAAATTTTATAATCTGCAGTTAGATAAAGGCAGACTTGCCCTTATAATATTAAGATAATAACATTTGAATCAACTTCTGCATTTAATTTGACAAAGAGGTTTTGACCAACAATATATGCGTGTATTTATTTCTTTATATTTGTACTCTCTGATAAATAAAACAACAACAACTCCCGCGATGGTTTTGACATTGTGTGTTGAGAAAATAATGGAAGTGCTTATGTATTGGTACTTTTTTTTTTCAGGGAATTCATTTTATATGACAGAAGTTGCTTCAACCTACACAACTAAAAACCTTGAAACTTGAAACCAGTAAAGTCTTCAAGTGTCTAGTTCAGGTTTATGATCTTGTAAATGGGCTCAGTAATTATTGGGTCAATTCAAGCGATATTCTGAGCGATTTTTTCAGATAATCTGGGGGATAAATAAATCAATTTGTGACTACTGTAAGTCATTCATTGACTGTTTGAGACACTGAAAATGTCAGTCTTCTATAAGTACCATTCCTGAACCACTGAGTGCATCCACAGGCTCCATTAGTGAGTGAGGGAGAGATGCATAGAATTCTACCTGTCATGGGAGAACATCCAGCAAAGAGGAACAGAGCTAGCGGTGGTATTTTAGGCAGTGAGGAGCTGACAAGCTCAGAAAGAACTAGAGCGTTGGGCAGAGTTCCAGTCCAAATATGACGTGCTACAGACGCTGCAACGTCTGTTTATCCATTCCAAAAACTGAGCGTGTTCTTCCTCCTTGGCTATGTTAGGTTCAATTCGAAGTCCAGCAAGAAATGACAGGCAATATTCTACAATGCAACAAACCAAAACTTTAAAATATCTATCTATCTATCTATCTATCTATCTATCTATCTATCTATCTATCTATCTATCTATCTATCTATCTATCTATCTGTCCATCTATCTATCTATCTATCTATCTATATATATATGGGAGAAAAAAAAAACAGAGTTTCACATAAGTTCACACTCTGTTCCAAAAAAAAGCCCTTGGAAAAAAAAATAATAATAATGAAAAAAAAAGGCCGATGTGCCATCATTAGTCTGAAAATTATCGTACATTAGTGTTAACACGGCCGTCTCCCGTCTGATGCGAGCGTTCTAAGATTAAATAAAAAGCTAAGCATATTTAAGGGACACACTCTTGCAGCCATGCGGCATGCTTGCATACTCCCTGACAGCAGAAGAAAAATGAGCTTGCCCAGGAGAGAGAGAAAGCTAATTTTTCTCTGGCTAATGTTGAAAAAATGACACGAGGGCTTTGGGGGCCACTGAAGGTCGAGGAGGAAGACTGGGCCACGCCGAACCCTGGAGAAACACATTGTGGCCCCAGAGGGACAACACAGATGGGGTCAAAATGTGACTGGTGTATGAATGCTAGCACATACAGTTAGGAAGAAGGAGACTTAAGAGGTTTTGGAGTTAAACTATTCCATCTATAATAAACTCTGACTTTTTGGATGGCCCTTTTGTTCTCTTTGCACAGTGACAGTGAATGTACGGAGAAAGTAGCGTTTCATCAAATGGATTTATAGCTTTGAATTTTTCCTTGAGGCAAAACAGATACTACCTCTCTCATGAGGCATCTGTCTGCATTACCAGGAGAATTAGAATTGGCAATATCTAAAATTAAATTATACACATTGAAGAATGGTGTAAACATTTATGGATGTGCAGGAATGAATCAAATGTTTGCATGCTATGAGGGCAGAGCAAAGAGAGCAGTCTAAAAGGGTGTCAGATTCATTCTGAGACGATAATTTGCAGGTAACTGGGGACATGAATACAGTTTATGTGAATTGTCATGATCCACCACAGAATTCATTTGCAACAATAATTGTACAGAATCCACATACAAAGCAACTGTTTTGTTAAAAGACTTTATGAATGACAATGGCATAATATTAAAGGAACAGCATTTTGGAGAGGTTTACAATATAACCTGTACTGAGTTATTTTTAAATACGCCAAAGTTTTGTTTTTGTTCTTTTTTTTGCGAACAGGTAAACATTACGAAGCATGTAAAGCATTATTGCACAAGCTAAATAGATTTTTTTTTTTTTTTTTTTTCAGAAATGATAAATTCTTCAGCATGAAAAAATATAATGAATCTAACAGTAAGCCTCCGATTAATCCAACTACATGGCTCACGCTGTGGATTATGGCGGTCACGTGACTGCGCATCTTTGCTCCTCATTGGTCGGGATACGGAAAACTAGGATGAAATTTTTCTCTCGCAACGTTCAGTCTCAGATAAGGAAAGGATCAGTCACACTGGCAGCTCCTTTGGCAATCATGTGATATGACAGCTTTGCGTGCATTTCACACCTCTATGGGGCATTAGACATGGTAATACAATGAGGTCCAACACAGACCCTCAGGCACAGTTTTATCATGCTCGCGTTAGCAGCCATATCTGTGGCGAAGCTAAGCAGGAGAGGGGGCCTTTTAGATGAGCCTGCATTTTACATGTGACGGAAAACCCCAAAAAAAAACAAAGTTTCTCAGCGAACCTCTGATTTGCTAATGTGACTTTCGTATGTTTAGGTAGTGTCCAAAACTCTAAAAACAGCCAGTTGTAGATTAATTAAACACATCAATGGAAGTGTTTGTGTGTGTGTGTGTGTGTTTTTTTTTTAAATATAATCTATTCATTTTTCATCTCTATACCTGTGGCTGGTATACTGCGTAATCCTGACTGGATAGCTGGAGGAAAAGAGCACTGTCAGTGGGGGAGGTCTTCTCTCCTATTGATGTGGAAGTGGATGCTGTATGATCTGTTACATGGACAGCTATTCTGTGCTCAGCAGGGCAGGGGGCTGAAACTGTCATCTTGATTGGTTCTTTTGACATGTTCGGAAAGTGAAGGTGGAGATGATGAGGATCTGTTCTGGGCTTGGACACCCAGTACGGTCGGTAACTGAGTAGCTGATTAGATGATAACTTTCCCCACCGCTACACACAGCACGTATTCCCCCCCCCCCCCCCCCCCCCCCCCCCCCACCGACAGCGGTCTGGTCAATAGTCTTCCTCCATATTAGAGGATTTTATATGGTTTACTTCTTTTGCACATGAATGAATTGTGTGCCTTACAGTGTTAATGTTTTAAAAAAAATGACTTTTTTTTCAGTTTCTGCATCTGAAAATTGTTCTGGCTTAGAAGTGTAGTGTACATTATTTATCATTAAATAGTTTGTGTCGGCATTTGCAACTTTAGCACATATGACCCACAAGTTAGACATTGCTAAACTGAAGTGATTTTCACTGAAGCGATCTTACACAGTGGAACAGTGGAACACAGTGGAAGATCTAGGCCTACATCAAAGCCAGCAATTGCTGTTGGGGGAGGGGGGGAGGATGCATGGGGGGGAAATGACATTTGCAAGAATAGGAGGGAAAGAATTGTTTGAAATCATGAAAGCAAGTATTGCTTTTCATGCGTTTCTACAGGCCAAGACTTGGCAGTAGTCATCTGAGCGATGATCAGTTTCAGTGGTATTATTCCATCCGTACAGAGTCTACTGGGATATTGAACAGAGAGCTTGAAACATTGAAGTCATAATCTCACTGGAATGTCTTCAAACCCTCTACCCTGCTGATATGAAGATTGCATCAGAGTAGTCCACAGCCAATCAGTGGGCTTTATCTCCACACTCTCCACTCTTTTCACTGAAGCACATTTGCACACAAATAATAATAATAATAATAATAATAATAACAACAACAGCAACACAGTTCTCAATGAAACCCTCATATATTTCACACTTTAAATGAAATCTGCATAAATTGATAACAGAGCCTCTGTGGACCCTTGCAGCTTGCCAAAACGCATCGCTTTGCACAGGGATGAATTTCATTACCTCAGCCAATTATATCTACTCTTCACCATTTATCAAGTTGGTAAAATCAGCTTCATCTCTTCTTTCTTTTTTTTTTTTTTTTTCGCTTTCCTGCCACACTGCGCTAGAAAAGATGAAAGTGGTGTCACTCCATCATTACCTCAGCATTGTGTCTCATTAAAATGCATCGCTCATTGTATAAATATTGCAAAACAGGGACAAATGTTTCGTTTCTCTCGGAGCTGAAATTACAGTTTGATTGCCTGTCAGCCAGTCCCCAACTCAGATATGGGCTGAATTGTAATTGCAATTAATTTGTCGTATGAATTGTCTGTCAATATTTAGATCTATATATGCATCTTCTTTAAATAGAAAAGAAAGGCATTTTTGTCTCTCTGTAATTGTGCGTTTCGTAAACTCAAAGTTTATAGTTACAGGTTGCATGCAAATTTAGAACAACATGCAAGTGTCAGGATAGGGACTAATTACAATAGTTTTGTAATTGAGTCATTCAAGCAATTAGGACTCTGTTTTATCAGAAAATAACTCTGGATGCCAATTTCTGACTCCGAGTACACAAGCTTTATCATCATACCAAAGTATATTTACAAAGAAACACATTTGAAGACGTGTTTAGCCAAGGTTGCAAGTGCTGATTAATTGAACGAATGAACTGAGACATTAAAAATGTATCGCCCTTGGCTAACATATGTTCAGCCAAAGTACAGAGAAAATACAAATAACCACAAATCATAACTGCTTTGAAGATCAGTTTCAAAGCAAATGGAAATCAAGAGAAGCCTGCTGAAGTGTGATATTGTTCCAAATGCCTTGGAGATTGGTGCCAATCCAATTTTAAAGTACACTTTCAGTCGACATGGGTGTATGTTTAGAAAGCATGAGTCTACATACACATGCAAATAGGGTTTGTAGGTTTACATTTGACAGATTCAAGAATACATTTAGAAGATACAAGTAACATGTCAGGGTCCTCACAAACACTCCGTCATAATGGTGTCGCAACCAAAATTCTTCATACATATTAACCCTTGTGTGATGTTTTGGTAAAATCTGACTGGCTCATCTCCAACTCTGTGTGTGTGTGTGTGCGTGTGTGTGTGTGTGTGTGTGTGTGCTCGCGAGCAAAAGAGCAAACAGAACAAAACGAAATATTTCTTGCAAACATGTACAAGCTGCTTGCATTTTCCAGCTTTCACAACCGTTTTTCAGAGACCCACTCAAATTTGACCAAACCTACAAACCTTACAAACCTATATAGAATATCCATTTTTTATTTACATGTTCATTAATGAGATATGAAGAATCATCAAGGAGTCAAAAGAATTGAAAGAAATTGTTGTTCTTATGTTAAACTGAAAACCCAGAACTGGATCATTTCATATTCAATGGAAGTAATACATCCAGAGATGTGTATTTGAAAATAAATATTAAAGGTAGAATATTTGAAATCGTATATGAATTATCCAGTGCGTGTAGATGTGTCTTGTGCTTAATTTACAGTACAACCAGATATACTGTCATTTCCCAATGCCACTCCTGGAGGCCCTCGGCATCAGACCGATCTCTCCCTGTTCCAACGCACCTTATTCATCTCATTGGCTCATTATGAAGCGACAGGCCTCCCAGAGCAGGTTTGGATAACGTTGCTTTGGTCTCCATTACAGATTTATGCGTGTGTTCTTTAAAAGCCCGTTTCAGTTCGGACATCGGCGCTTACACATCACTGATCAGTCCGACGCCTTTTTATGGCTCTCATGAACAAAATATACCTCCTTCTAGAACCTCATGATACGAACGTGCAGGCTCTAAACGTACGCTGGAGGTTGTTTCGGCATACTGAGGGCAGGCTCTCAATCTCTTTGTCCCTCTAAGATGATGAATGAGATTCATGTGCAGAGAACCAGGTAAAGGTCTTGGTGACATGTAAAATAGCCTTGTAAATACTGCCGATGCTTGAGTAGATTAGGAGAGAAGGACAAGCAAAGCAGCGCCTAGGAAAAAAAAAAAAAAAAAAAACCTGATGCAAATCCCTCCATCTCTAGGGAAAGAGGAATCCTGGAGTAGGATAGATTAGTTGACTTTTAAATTATCCATCTTGTTTTTCCCTGGATGCTGGCTACAGCCTTCACGGTCAGCTCCAGTGATGATAAATAGACTCAGCGTACGTACAGTCTGAGCTGCTGGAGGGAAAATCTTACTGGTGCAGGTGACCGTACCCATGGATGAGCATGAATAGTGACTTTTTGTGCAGGGAGATAGAGATGAAGAAAGGATTTCAGGAACGCAGTTAAAAATTGTCTTTAGAAAAAAAAAAAAAAAAAAGCATCTTGATTTAATACGAAAAATTAAGGACTCTGCACTTCACTGCTGTCCACAAACGACGCAAAATCAAATAAAGCAAAATAATTTGAAACACTCTACTGCACCACCTGTGTGTGTCTGTGTGTGTGTGTGTGTGTGTGTGCGTGCATGTCTGTGTGTGCGTGTGCTGTGTGCATGTGTGTGTATGTGTGTGTGTGTGTGATGGATGAAAACCAGAGGAAATTCCTATCTTTGCAGATACAGTGCTCAATATAATATGACAGGACTGCGTTTAAAAAAAGACTTGGAACAAAGGGAACAAAGAAACAAGTGCAGACTTCTGCCTCTGCCTGCTGTATAGAAAAAGGGTGTTTTTGTTGGGTTTTTTTTTTTTTACTGAACTGCTGCTGCAGTTGTTACTGTTGTTGCAGTTGTTGTTTTTCTGTCTTAAAGCTGGGAGTTCCAGCCACAGCAGGACATGATGAATGGGAACCACAGAGCTGTGTCATCGCTAAGGATTTGGCCCCAGGACTGAAGGGCTATAGACTTAAAGAACAGACAGAAGAGGTAAACATTTTCTCATTGTATATTTCCATTTGAAAGAGAGAGAGAGAGAGAGAGAGAGAGAGAGAGAGAGATGGATGAAATTGCAGATGAAAGCTTTATTTGATGAAATTACAGAAGTATAGTAACTTTCAAACACATTATTTTGCATGTGCTCCTAGCATTGTGTTTACCGCGGCATATTATCCTTTGAAAGTCAGTGATTATCAGACATAAGGCATTCAGGTGTATTTTACACATGAAAGACTTCAGAAGGACAATCAAAACTCATATAATGGCATTAAAAGGTGGAAGAATATTTCACGTCCATTGAAATTAGAAATATCAGAGAAGTAAGGCAAGACCACAGCGTTCAGTCCTCCAGTTAACCCCCAACTGTTTCATATTTTTTTGCTATTTCACCACAAGTAAGTCTGATTAAACTAATCAAGGCATTGCTGATTAGTAAATTGTGTGAATGCAGGTGTGCACAAGAAGGAAGTAATCATGTCTTTGGGAATTTGAAGAAAGTACTGCAATAAACATAGAGTTTAATGTTTATTGATTAACACTTATCACCAGTCTTATTAATTTGTAATGCCTTTTTGGAATACAGTTTACCTTCTTTTGAGGATCCCCAGGGTTTATGAGTTTTAATCTTGGAGACACATATTATTTCTTTTATTCTTGTCCATTATTATCATTACTTTTTTTTTTTTATCTAAACACACAGTGTATCAGTATCAAGCTAAATTTAGGATGGGCTTGACTCTAAAAAAGTTGTTTATTTGAATTGGACAGGTGCGGGGAAATAGGCAGGATATCAACAGGTCCAACATTAAAAAAAAAAAGAATACTACAAAAAGGTAAGAAGTCATGTAAAAGATCTTTAAAAAGTGGAAGTGAGATGACTGAGTTCATCAGACTCTTGTCTTGTGTTCATATTAAACTCATATATGCCACATCTTAACTGTCACGGATAACAAGGGCTGAAGTATAAACACGTCCTCACAGTGAAATGAAACTAAAATTAAACGTTGTTGCTATGTCTTTGATAAAGAGATTTTTAATTGATCTGGATGGATTAAAATCGTGACTCCATGTTTATTCTGCAAATTAAGAAATATGAGTTGTATAATTATCATAGCAAACTTTGCAACAAAATAGAAGATAAAATGGCGTTTTTTGACATTTCAAAAAGGTAAATATAATTTTTTTAATTATTATACTCAGCATTTAGGACATATATGTTAGAAACTTTACTAATGAGAAGTCAGTAAGAGAACTCAGTAAGTGTCTTCTCTCCCCCTCTCTCTCTCTCTCTCTTTCTCTCTCTCTCTCTCTCTCCCTCTCTCTCCCTCTCTCTCTCCCTCTCTCTCTCTCTCGCTCTCTCGTGCTCATCTGAGCTTTTCTCTCTGTATGGAGAAATCTATGTCAGATTTGTCATCTGGGGACATGCCACTTATCTAAGAGTTTAATAAGCTGGACACCCTCTGGGTATCTAGTAACAGAGATTTGATATTGCATATTTATGTATAGCCTCTGCCAACAGGATTTGACGGCATTATCTTAAATACAGGCCAATATGCTTTCACTCTAGGTTAAAGTATTTTTTTTCTCTCTTACAGGACAGTGTTCTCCTATACCTTGCGCTATACTGACAGCAAGATAAATCTCACTTATGTTTCTATATCTCATTGTTGCATATAGAAAAAACAACAACAAAATGACATATATTAGTTTAAACAAGCAAAGTGAAAAGAGAAAATCACAACCTTTCTCAATACTCGCGTATTTCTGACGGAAACATCCTGACAGGAATGTTTCAAAATTCTTGACAGATACTATATGTCTCTATGACTTGAAGTGACAGAGCACACACAAACCAAAACTTGAGTGGTGTATTCAAGTGTTTGGTCATATTTTCCCATTTATTCAGGATCATGGTGGCTGTGCTCTCTGGTTAGGGAGGGGGGCTTTTTCCCCAGACCACATGCGAGGATCTGCAGTGGCGAGATAAAGTTCTTACACCTCACAAAATGACACAAGGATTACACAGCACTGACTCACCACAGGCCCAAGAGGTAGACAGCCATGTTCAGTCAATATGAGAATAATCTCTAGGGTTATAACCCCCCCCCCCCCAAACCCATCTCCTGCAAAGTCACTTCTGTGTATGCCTGTTTTGTGTGTGTGTGTGTGTGTGTGTGTGTGTGTGTGTGTGTGTGTGTGTGAGTGTGTGTATGTGTGGGTGGGTGAGTGGATGGGTGTTTGTTGTTGTTGTTGTTGTTGTTGTTGTTGTTGTTGTTGTTGTTGCTTTTGGTTCTCAAATGGACCCTCTTGAGTTTTTTTTTTTAAACAAATTTTAGTTTTGTTTTCATCTAGTCCAGACTTCTGAAGAGCAAAAGTCTAATTTGGAAGGTTTTTAATGCGCAGTAACTAAAAAGTAATTGATGTGAAGTAACTACTTAGCCGATTTCAAAAGTTAATTGGTAACAAAACCCTTAACTCTCAATAGGTTTTTAACTGTAGCGTAGGCAGACGCATGGTCAACCTTGCATTTCACGACCATGCACGTTTTAAATCACAATTGTTTACTATTGTATTTCACTTAAATGTGAGACTGTCTGGCAATTTTAACGGGATAATCAGGGATGGGTCGTTAGGCGAATGAGTCCAAGCTTTAGGAGTGCTCGTAATGACATTTTGATTATTGCCTCTGCCGTATACCTAGGTCGTTACGTTTGTGGCTCATTTACCATGCTAATGATTCAGCTGCCCAGCAAACCCTGCCACAGGTCACAAAGTTTCTTGCAGGAAAGTTTAATAGCTCATAATGCTTCCAAATGTATATATATATATATATATATATATATATATATGGGTGATTGTTGGAAAAAGACAACGCGGAACTACAATGAAACAGTTATAACCCAGGTGATGAAATAATACATGGTTTGTTGGATATTATAAACAAACAGGAACTATACTTATTGATCGAAGAACCTCCTCCCTGGTAAAATCTTAATATATTATTCAATTGTTTTTGTTTGCATATGTGTTTGCATCTGGTTTTTTTGGGGGGGGGGGGGGTGTTAGCAGCCCAGAACAGTTCGCGCCTTTTCATAATGTATCCAAGGGCATGAAGAGGAAAATACATTTGAACTGCATTCACCATGCCGCCGAAGAAAACACAAACAACAACATCTGCCCTTGGAATGCCTTTATGGACTCCATTTTTAAAGTGTTACAGGCCAGAATGTTCACTTCACCATTAACACTTCTCAAAAAACGACTGTCTGCAACAGAAGGAGTTTTGGATGACTTGGTTGCTCTGTGACATTTGCTAATGTAGCCAAGTTCCCTTGAGTTTACTTTCAATATGCAGGTGCTTGCCCGAAGCAATGCAGTCAATTTAGTTGACAAAAAAGTAGGCTGCAGTTATCTTGAATTAAATTCATAAAGCAGAGTGACAATAAGATATTCCCGGGATGTGTGTGCTTTTTTTAATCAGATGGCAGGTCAATGAAAGGGTCAAATATTAATAGAGTATTCTCAAAGAATGTGCATATTAACTTTAGACTGAATGTGACCTCCTATAACGGCAGAATTACTGACCTCGTGGAACAAAGAAAAGACTTTGCTCAATGTTAAATTAAATTACTGTTTTTTCCCTCTTTTTTTTTTTAGATCAAGCTAAACCACAGAAGATAGGATATGCCATACTGTGAGTGAGGTTTGACATTCAAAGTAGGCCAGTTCAGGAAATATGCTTTAAAGGACGAAAAGGGAAAAACAAAATGAACTGAAAAAAGAAAAAAAATCATATATATATATATATATATATATATATACACACAATCACATACATATGCAATCTCCTCCGATCTACGCACAGAATTTTTTATCATCTAAGCGGGAATAATGGTTTTCTTTTAAAACTAAATGGATCAACCTTAAGTATGTTTTGTACACCACAGTAAACGATAACTGATAGTTGCTTTTAAAAATCCTTTAAATATATGTATTGCTTTCTTTGTTTGAGGGAGGAGGTTATTGCTCTGGTATTTGGCAAGGGAAAGCTCCATTTACATTCTCCTCTAGTCTCTCAGGACAGCAGTAGATCTGAAGGACATCAGAGATCCCTTCAACTCGTGAGGACCACACACTGAAGAAGCTTTTACTGCCAAAGCAGTATCACTTAATGAGATCACGTTTTCATAATTAGACGGTATTGATCTCCAACAAAGAAATGTGTCCATTGTAAATAGACCATGTCACCTTCACTATAAATTGCCTCCAATGGTGGAAAATAACAAATCAAACAAATTCTTTTTTTTTTTTTCCTTTTCTGTATCTCAAAAGCAACTTTGAGGATACAGTTCAATAAGTTTAATGATTCACTCATTCAGACCAATTCAATCGTACAGACAATTTCGACTCTGGCTTTAAAAAAATCGAACAAACCAAAAATAAACCTATAAAAAAAAGTAATATATCGTTATTTATATATATATCAGGAACTTCGGCCGAAAACACAACTCTCAGTATATACTGTAAACGAACAAAAACATTATTCTTCATTAAAGCTTTACAAACAGAGTCATTTAACAGGGTTTTTTACACTATGTCTTACAAAACCAAACAATACTAATTTCCCATTAAAATTCTGAAAGAAAAAAAAACACAAGGGGGGGGGGGGTAAACCTTAACTGAAAACCCCAGAGAGAAATCATTCAAAATGATAGCGTCTGACTGTGGGATGGGAAGCCAGGACAGGCATATCATAGACAATTAATTCTGTGGTGACCCTGTTGAACTCTCACAGAAAAGTAATCTTCCAAAGTCACCATATATAAAGCCACGCATATTGTCCATCGTTGCCTCTTTGAGGTCAGTCAATTTATCCTGACAAGGCCTAGCCATGGTATCTTTCATGTACTCCAAATGAATTATTCAGCTCTGCAAGTCCCCTCTTATCTGGTTCATTAATTTAATTTGCTGAATAAGAAGGCTAATGAAGTCGTCTGGAGGTTCACCTCTTTTAAAGAGTCCATCGACTTCCTGAGTAATCCTACCATTTCATTCGAATTCTTAAGCAAACAGTTTTGAGTGCAGATCATATATGACTTATTCAGCTCGCAAGAAGTTTTCAAGATTTAGGTCAAGTTTTTCTGTCTAGTTCACCACTTTGAAAGAGTAGACTGACCATGTAAAAAAAAAAAAAAAAAAAAAAATGCTTATACATTATAATTCTTAAACAAGCGGGTGATTAATCATATATGCATTCTTCAGCTTGGTTTACTGAGATCAAAGTTACTTTTTCTTTTCCTTTTCCACTCCAACACCCACCCCCCCCCTTTCCAGACCCCCCTCACACACACACACACACACAAACACTCCAAAAAAAGGTCATGTAGCGGCTGTAAATCTCCAGAAGATTCGCGTGCCAAGTCTGGGTGACTCGTTGATTAGGTGAGTCTCAAAGTCATTAAAAGTCACATCATCCCAACACACACATCACAGTCAGCTCTGCTAGGGACGTGTCAGAGTCCCCACAGCGACAGTGCATTATGGGGACATCCTGAGGAACAGATGGTTCCTGAGTGATTACTATGGAAGGAGAGAATGAGGACTCTTGAGTGAAGATGCAGGAACTGTACATCACCACAGAGATGCTCATTGCAAGCCTTCCCACCAGGATAAGTTTGTGTGTGTGTGTGTGTGGGGGGGGGGTGTATGTCTTTGTGTCTGTGTGTCTGTATCTGTATGCGTGTGTGTGACATGTACATCATGCTGGTAGCCAATTAATTTCCAATTAAGATAGAGGGGGGAAAAAAACATAATTATTAGCTGGGCACACAGTTTGTGGTGTTCATTTGTTGCTGTCCCTGGTGCTGAAATGATCCCTCTGTCAAGCATTTTAAACATTGTCCTTATGTTTTATATTTGTCTAGGGAATCATTACACAGAGTGACTCATTTGTAGCAATAGAATGCATATACTGCACCTAAGCATAGACTTACACAGACACAGGCAATATGTTACCACACAGGATGCCAGGATAATGTTTATTCAAACTGTGTTTATGCTATAATAGATGGCGCATGAATGTAGAAAAAGCTGGTGATTAGCCACTTTGAATTTATTTACTTTAAGTTGCTTTTGAACTTTGCATTATAAAGTTGTATTAATGTGATCATTTTCTATAAAACATGTTTACCAAACTCTGTACAGATCCAATGGATTCTAACATTTCCACTTCTGGTGAAATAAATGAATAAACAACTGAATAAAGTGATGAGAAACATGATCTCAGTATTATTAGATAGTCATATTAATAAAAACTTTAAAAAAAAATAAAAGTTTATGAAAAAAAAAAGCTGAAATGTAAGTTGCTGTGGCAATATGAAATTCACAGCTAAATTATTTTAGATCTTTATTAACAAGGAAAAGTGGTTTGATTTGATGGTCAGTGATGTGTAGATAGAGAGAACACACACTAGGAGAGAAGGAGAGAGGGAGAGAAGGAGAGAAGCCCTGAGTTGATGCTAATGTTTGAGAGTTGATGGGTTTTTAAGTGATACACCTCCCACCCCAACTGTGTGTGTGTCCCTCTCATCTCACACTAATAACAACCTCCAGTCTCACAGGATAAAACCCCCCACAGCAGGTATTTATTAATGTAGATAAACTTGCCTGATCTCACGTTTTTACCAGCTTTGAGGAAAAAGATCTTCCCATTGAAAAAAAAAAAAATCTATTGTACTTTGAAAATACAACAACAGATGAGGTCTGTTTTGTCAGTAATCATACATAATATAACAACCATATTTTTCAATCCTATCACACCACAGAGGGATGGATATGATTGGATTTAAACTTCACACTTGCCGTCTTCTTTCCAACATATGTCATTGTCTAGTAACACTATTTAGATTTCAGGAAGTGATTTCAATGCTGCAGCTCATCTGTTCCTCAGAGCCGTTGGTTTGCTGCGTTAAGTATTTTGGGGGGAAACAGCTGAACACTTTCCTTAACCCAGAAAAGAGTCTGAGTTCTGAACCGGGCAGGGAACGGATGGGCTAAACCACATCAGTGGATGATAAGAGAAAATGGGATTTTACTTTACAGAATGGATAGGTCATCTAATGGCATCATTGCTGTTCTCCTCAGTGCTGTTAGGTTTATGTAGAATTGGACAGGGCATGGCTCAGTCTGTAGGTAATGTAGTGTGAATAAATTCAGCAGAGTGTCCATTTATTGGCAAATCAGGTGCTGCAACAGCTGCTGGGCTGAGGGACCCAGCTGTTGCTTTAACACCATGGGCAGAAACTCTCCCCCTCTCCTTTTCGCACCACACACACACACATACAAACACACACACACACACACGCGCACACACGCGCGCACACACACACACACACACACACACACACACACACATGCATGCATACAGTCACAGACAGAATATTTTGGATTTGAACAAAAAGCTGTGAGGTGGGTGTATCTGCATCTTGTGCTTTTTGACACAAACTCAATAAGACCATGATTCGCCCACTCCACAAGACTGTGAAAAATACACCTGGAGGTACTCTTCACTGAAGCATCTCTTCAACACACTTTATCACCTTGCCTTCATTTAAGACTAGAATCAAGGGCGCAAACAAAAAGAAATAGTCTTTTAGCTTATCATAAGTATTGTTCTGACTCCAAAATTCAGAGTGATATATCTTAAAAAAAAAAAAAAATTACAAATCACAGTTTTGGCTGAATAATTAAAAAAAATATGTTATAAAAATACAGTTTGTTCATAAATAGAGGAATAAACTGGGGACAAAAGAGTATCGGGAAAGGTTTTAATTTTGTTTAGCGGGTAAATATTGCCGGCGCATACAGAAGATGAAGGGAAAATTGGAGTGGTGTTATGCTGAATGTTTGCTTTTTGAGCATCATAAATATTGTAATAGCATACATCTGCTCATTTTGCTGGGTTAGCCCATGAAATGTTCATTCACCGTGACCTGTAAATATTAAATCAGCTTTTTTGTGTTGGTTTAAAAATCACCTGCTGGACAGATAAGTGTTCTTTGCATTTATCTAACAGTCAGAGGAGTGGTGGCCTAACCACGGGGTTCTCAATTTGTGTCTGGTACGTTGATTTTAACTGCGCCATTAGAGCACTACAAGAAACTGGAATGTAGTTTCAACTAGAATGTGCGAATTATCCTTCAGTACCCTTTATTTTGAAATGCAGAATACATTTCCCGACGTTGAACAATGCATGTTTTGAAATATACTAGGGAACAAAAGGGAAATGTATTTAAATATGTATGTACTGGTAAAAACCCCTCTGGTGATCGTCAGTCATAACAGGTGTGTTTTTGTAGTTCGTGGTTCAGCACTTTGTGTGTTGTTTTTTTTTTTTTCTTCTTCCGTTTCATAACTTTCTTTCTCCAGCACAGTCCTATAATCTTATTCCTTCTCTAGCTGCTCTCTAGGCTATGTTGATGATCGTGTTTTAGTCTCACCATAAATATTTGCTCTGCCCAGGAAATGCCGTTATGTAATGCACAGATCAAATCGGCTTGAAGTCTTATGAGTCAAATATCCATCCTCGCCAGTATAAATTTTGCTTTTTGACTCTCATGAAAATAAAAGTGCCTTCCATAAAGTACAGATATCTGTCAATATGAATTTTGCTGAGCTTGCGTTTGCCCAAGGGTGGAATTTAATTTTGAGGCTCTGAAAAGATTAATGATTCTTTCTTCTGCTCTAAATTGTTCAAGCAGGGTCAAACATTAAATGAAATGATACCCCGTGCATAGACCCTCTGAAATCCAATATATTTCACTGTCACCCACAGTACTCAGCAAAGGAGATGAAGAGATGGAGGAGTCAAAGGTATTAGCATTTGGGACCACCCTCCTCCGCTAGTGCACAACATCTGGAGGACAACTTCTGCAGGAGCCATAACACTGAGTGACAGGAAAAGATATAATAATCACACTCTCTCAAGAGAGACAGTAACTTTTCAATGTCTAATGCTAGGTCTCGGAGGCAAATTGAATCACTGTAATGAATGAACCGTATTAACGGTTTCTGTGTATCTTCGTGGGGAGAGAACATATTTTCACGGCACTTCGTGATTTCTAGCTGCTACCAGTGGCACAAAGTACTGAGCGAGAGTTGTACAGATTAGTCAAAAGGCGCCCTTCCAATCTAATCGGGCTTTAATATTGCACGTACACACACACACACACGCACTCACAAATGAGTGCACGCACATGCACACACATCTCTTTCATGCTTAATGCATGGTAGATGACTAAGTATTATTAATGAGACATGTATATTGCAGCTGAACTCGAGTTATAAATACATGTGCCTTTAGAGTGTTTATTTTTGCTGTCCTTGAGACATGCCGCAGACACCTGCATCCTTAGTTCAATAGGATGTGCTACACTGATTAATTAACTTTCCAGCATACTGTGTTGCAGAGACCCCCGAGAGACCTGTGTGATTTCTTGTGAAAGACACAGGACTGTTTCTGACACACACACACATACACACACACAAACACACATGTTTACGCAAAGATTCAGCAAGTCTATGTCCTTGTTCTGCTGCCATGTTTTCTTGTTCATGCTATTTTCCCTGCCTCCACTGTTCATATATATTTTTCATAAAACACGGTAACCAAGGTAAACACTCCAATGTTCTTGAACATCATTTAAATATTTAAAATTTGATGTACTTTAAAATAGCTGCCATGCTTCAGCTGTAATTTTAAACAGAGAAATTAGTCATCTTAACTGAACTCATTTTGAAAAATCACAGCGTCATATGAGGTGATTATTTGGTTCATCTGACTGTGTGCAGTTAATTGCTAAATACATATATGTATTGTGACTTGAGAGGCACTAAGTTATAAGTTATCATTATTATTTCTGTTGTTGTTGTTGTTGTTGTTGTTGTTGTTGTTGCTCTTGTTCTTGTTCTTGTTGCTGCTGCCACTGTTGCTTTTGTTTTACCAAATATTAAGCAGAAAGCTTGGGTATTTATTATTTGTAATAAATATCACTGCTTACAAAAATCAGAAGTTTTAGGAATCAGGAAACAAGTATTTTTTTTGTACCAAACATTGTCAATGAAAAATGAGCACAGGTGTCGATCTTTGTGTAAGAGAAGAATATGTGTCCCTTTAACAAACAACAGGGAAAAAAAAGAAACTATATATTAGGTTTTGTGTGCCACATCGGTATATGGTGACACTTGAAGTTCTCATAATGAGGCGTTCCACATTCAGAGCCATCAAAACAACCCTGTCTCAGCCTCTTGTCCAACTGAAGAGAGTCCTAGAAAATTGTATGTTCATGCTGATTGTTAAAGTGAAGTGTTTGTCGTTGATTGTGAAACCAGTTGCGCACTGAATACTGCCTTGGGCCCTAGCAGTAGCACTTTGGCTTCTGCCTGACCCTTCACTGAGATAGCTTTCACGTCTCCTGTGGTAAACAGTGAGTTATTGTTTTGGGAGATATCTCTACGAAATGCCTCGGAACCAGTTCTGACTCAGTACCATTAGTTTAGATGAGGGTGTGCTTCCACTGCTCAGAGATTTCACTGTAAGAACTGAGACTTTCTGAATTTATGAAAATATAATGCAAATAAGGCGTTGTGTAAGACCTCTGGGAAGTGAAATAGACTTAAACCATGCATGAAAATACACCCCACACTATTACACAGCCACCAGAACCTCTCACCAAAGGAAACAACAGCTCAGTTTTGTAGGCTTCTGGTTACTTAGCAATTTAAAGGGCAGTAATACAAAAGTGTTAACAAGGAACTAATCAGCAGTTTGACTGTTATTAGGCACTTTATTATTCTAATTAAGGACTCCTTAGGTCTTTTCATATCCTTGGTGGATACACTGGTTATAGAAGTCATTTTTTTTGTGAATAAGTCGTCATTAATCATTGCAGACATGAAGTACAGATGGCATGAGATTTGGTAGGTAGATTTGGTCACATAAGTAATTGTAATTATGTATTCATTGTTTATTCAGTCTATATGTTTGGAATATTAGCTGATCATGTATAATTATGGGGCTGTATAATGAAGTTAATATCATATACTAGCATATTTGACAATATCTTTTAACGCTATTGTTTCAAACTGGTCACAATAAAGACAGTAAGGGGGAGCCAAGAAGGATATTTTGACTCTAAGTTTAAAAGTGAGCTTTTACTTCCATAAACTGGTAGCTTCTAATGGGTTTAATGGCCAGCAAAGACAGTAATTTTTACCAACAGTTCGCTGATCAAACAGTAAGAAGAATTTGACCCCTTGCACTAAATTTAAGTTTCCTTTCCACTGACTCCACTTATACAGATCACTTTAACACATGTCAATCAAACGCTGCATATTATCAGCCTCTCCCTACTCAAACACACCCGATTCAGTTTAGTCTAGTTCACATTTTGACTCCTTTTTGATGTGCAAAATGAGCATAACTGTAGGACTGAGAAACAGACTGGGAAACAGAAAGAAAGAAAGAAAGAAAGAAAGAAAGAAAGAATACTTACATTTGAAAACTAGCTAAAAATCGATTAACCACTTCAAATAGCCCTCTATGAACTATGTGAAAGATGATTTAAAAAAAAAATGAAAAAGAACAACCTCTTAACACTGGATACATTTCTATGGCTACCACATAGACACCATTTACAAATATGGTGAAATGCTTTTCTATAATTGTCTGACATATCTGCAGTCTGTTACACACTCACCCTACTTAAGTATGTGTTCCATATGAGTGTGTGGGGTTATTTAACAGTATGCATATATGTACATTGCTTGTATTTGCAAACATCTGATGTATGTCCAGTGATATGCATATACATGCAGATGTTTTATACCTCTTTGTGCTAGTGTTTCCTAGTAGCACAGACACTAAATGTTAAAAATAAGCCCTGAATAACTCCCTCCCCCCTCCCCCTTGAGGTCCACCAGAGCCTGCAAATACAATATGTATTAGCTCCAAGCTAAGATCAGTCAGGGAAAGTTGATGTGTCAAATGTGTTGATTTATGGATACTTTGTATTCTTGATTTGCACAGCAGGAGTCTACCACTGAAATATGACTCCGGAGTGACACTCATTATTATGCCTCTGAGAAAACTTTTATTAGAACTTAATGGTCCTCGCAGCATGAGTACTGTAGACAATTTCAAAGAATGTGTACTTTCCCCGTCTACCGCGAGGAAAGACCTCTATCCAGCTGTCAGCTTTGTGTCCTGTCTCACAACAGACAGGAAGCGATCTTTGTCCGTCTTTAACTGAAGGAGGTTAGCACATGAGCAATTATGCCAGTCAAGGCTTAAAAGACATTGTGTTGTAATTCTTAGAGGGGGGAAATGACAGACTGTCAACACATCAAGATTACATTTCACGAAACTGCCAGGTTGCTGCCTACGGCTTAAGTCTAAGAAAAGACGTCCGACGCGCTGAAATTGGACCTAAAGTGAGAGTGGATAGGCAAATGGAGAGAGGAGATAAAAGGGTCTTAATTTAAAGAATGCCAAATGTAAAGGGATTACATGTCAATATGTGTCATGGAAAAAAAAAAAAAACGGCATGCTCTCGGGGAAGGTCTGAAAAGATGATATTATAATTCTAATAGCAGTGATCCTTGAGTGCAACACCAAAGTAAGCCAGCAATTCTATATGAATCTACCGCATGTGTTAGACTCCTTTATTAGACGGCAATACCAGACGTCGACCAGAGCACAAAATGTTGATGTGAAACGTAATAATGTAAATGAACTGTGATTTTTATATTTAAGGCTAAGAGCAAATCATTACGAGCCACAAAGTTTTCTTTGCCAAACTATTCCGACGCATCACGACGGGCCACGCGTTTGAACAGCAGAATGAAAAGATATGAATCTTATCTGAAAGGGTCTACGGTAATATCAAAGGTAAATCTATCTTCAAAAGGCATGGGTTCAGATCGAGTGAGAGAAAAACCGCAAAAGCTCAGTGTTCTCACAATATCTTAACATATCTAATCGGTCATCTGTAAAGACTTTCACTAATAACCTTGTTCTCGTCGTGCATTCGTACGAGAGGTTAGACAACAAAGGAAAGCCCCTTTTCGGCTGCATACCAAAAGGAAGCAACTCCATAGAGCTTTAATTTCAGTTTTCAGAGGCTTGATGAAAAAAAGATTAAAAGCAAAAATGTCCTTGCTGGAAAACACAAACTTAATTACAAAAGCCAACAAAAAAAAAAAAGCGTTATTTTAACAATGGTGTCTTCTTTATAACTAACCCTGTTTCTCTACAAAGACAGAATGTTTTTGTCAGTTTGGACTGGACACAGATGTTTTCAATAAGCTTTAGTCACGGAGACAAACCCAAGTGATAAGCAAATCCCAGGATTCTGATCATTTTTGTCCTGCTGTATAAGAGAAGCATTCCTGGCAGGCACAGACTGTGTAACAGCGTAGCTCTTGTCAGAGAGAGTTATTTGGTCAAAGAGAAAGCTCTTGCCAAAGTGCCCAAAGTACAATTCCAAGGACTGCAATATGTGACCAATTTCGTTAAATTTAGACTATATTGGGGGAGTTTTTGTTCCAGGTGGAATAGAATGACCATCTTTGGTCACAGACCGACCGAATAACATCTCTCCTGTACCTAACATAGGGCTCGTAAAGTGGCCTTAAAAAGAAAACAATTTCTCAGCCGTTTGTCGAGTGATTCTGCAATTCTCATAAAACTTATACAGGAAAGACAAACCATGGAGGTCTTCTCACTTGAATATGAACCTGTTTCCTTTTCTGAAAGGTAATTTAAGTGAGATTTTGAAAGTAAGGGTCACTCGCATGAGACAGGGCTACTACATGTAGGGTGGTAAATCTGTGTGGTGTGTTTCATACCCGCTTTTCAAATCCACTTTCATGTGACGATATACAAAGCGTTTTGAAATAATGAATAGTAAGATGGCCGCACAGGAACATCTGCGGCGACGCTTTGTTCATTTTCTCTTTTTTTTTTTTTTTGGAGAAGAAACTCCTTCCTCTTCAGACGTTCAGGAAGCCAGTCAGTCAGTCAGTGGTGTTGTCTCGTGGACTCTTACTGAATCTATTGTAGCCATTGTAGTCAAATCTTTTCCACTTTTCTCAGCTGGAAGTGCCATTTCACATCACATTTTGAAGAGTCATGCAGAAGAGCTATTGTCACACTCAATGCAGACCTCCCAGGATAAGAGCACACAAGCGATGTGCAACTCTGTGGAAAAGGTGATACTTGGACCATCCCGTGTTTTTGACAATGGAAACACGTGAGGCACATACAAACAGCATGAATGCTCTGACCACGGGAACGAAGCACAGTGTTTCTCTCCTTCAAGCATCATGGTGAATCTGAGACACCCTGAGAGCTTGTTTCTCTTGTCTTGCCAGAGATGTTTAGTTCAAAAGGCTTTGAAAACGCCAGTGGAAGAGAAAATAAAGTATATAAGTGATAATGTGAATTTCATAGCTGAACTACTGCATCTCTTGGCACTTACTCACTTGGATGACTCATGCTGGGGTCTCATAAGATAACAGGCCAATTTCAGTCAACCTACAGCACGTTTTCTCTGTGCGCTGAGTTGTATGAATTAACATTGAACTAAATGTTTAATATTTTAGCGGTTAATATTGTATTACCCATCCCTATAAATGTTTCAGTTAAGAGCAGTTAATCTGAAGGGGATAATCTGAAGTGAACACCTTTAGATCGAATGAACAAGAATAGGTTTTGTTCAAATATAGATGGTTGGTTGAAGCCACTGATAGAGAAAGTCTCTTGCTACAGTAAAAGGAAAAAAATAGGGTATGCATTATATACCGACATGGAAAGGTGGATGTAGCATGAATCAGAAAGAATTAAATTAGACTTATCTGTGGTTATATAAATCAGATTCAGAAATGTTCCAGTTTCTTAGGGCAACCCCTTCTCAAGTGGCTTGAGAAAGCAAGATGTTTTAGATGAGTGAGGAATGATGCATTGACTAAACAGTGATACCCAGATTCACAATATACCTCACAATCCATACGAGTCAGTGGGTAAATACATCAGTAAACATCAGTCAAAAACCAACTGTAATTCCAGCATCATGAATATGTTTGTTAGGTGTCAGATGAATCAGAAGGTGTTTCATTGGGAACAGAATGTAAAAATATGTCTTAACCTTTTGTCTTGTTTCTGGCTGGCCCAAGGGCTTGAGTTTGTTTGTGCTTAGTAGGCCTTGAGCGTGCGTGCATGCATGCCTACGTACGTGTGTATGTGCACGCGTGCGTGCGTCTGAGTTTGGGTGGCATTGATGACTACATCCACCCGAGTAATCTCGGTGCATCTTTAGACAGATGTGATGCTCCTCTCAGAAGCTATAGCCTCCCTAATTCTCCTTCTTTCTGACTTCAATTCTCCGCAGTGGGGTAAGTTTGGTCTGCTCTCAGTGGGAGTAGATTATCATGTCCTTTACTGAGTTTCTCTCCACCCACATTGTGTATCAGTAGGAAAGCCCTCCTAAGCATCCTATACGAGAGCCTAATTCATTAAAAATGGATATGACAGAAATACCTCGAGTGGCACTTGATGTTACTTCTGGCAAATAAACACTGATTGTAGACAGCAACAACAGCAACTCAAGGGATGGGTATAAACAGGGAAGAAGAATCTAATGCATATTCAGTATGGAATCTGTTTTTGTTATTTGCTACCAAAATAGAGACTTCCAACTGATTATCCGATGGAGAGAATGGAATAGTAAAACCGTTAAACATAAAAAGTGTTCTGCTTCATATTGTTAAAGAAGATATTCAGCTGTGTGCAGTTGAAGGTTTCTATATTAAAGAGGGGTCTGATGAAAGTGCAACTTTTCCGTTTTTAAATGTTTCAAGACCACCTTCAAAGTAAACTGTTGGGTTACTCTTTGATCTATTTCAACTCTTTCCCAGTATTTATGATGCATATCAATTCAGGGTCAACAGTGGCGTCAACGTGTGCTAATGAATTCATTCAAATTGCCTTATATTTCATTATGCCTGATTTAATATTTTCAAAGCTCTGAAGTCAATGAAGTAAGTGATATTTCAGTGATTCTCAAAGTATGCCATTTTAATGAGCTTTAAATCAGACACAAAATAAGATCTAAATGTCAAAGGCTTAAATATGTTTCTACCGGGAAAAAAAAATGTATTTCAAATCATTTAGGAGTAACTCAGATGAATCTCTGTCAGTTTGCATCTTCTTTCCGCACGTGTTGAGTGAAAGTTTGAGCCCTCAGAAGATATTGTTTTGTGTTTTAGACCAGCTCGGAGTCAGCCCTCCAGGCGTTTAGTATAGTCAAAGAGGTGATGTGTGCTGCATTATCTGCATTTAAATACACATCAGTTTGCTTTTAATCACATAAATACATGTCAACGCACATATACGTATACGCACCCACGCCCAAGCCCACACACACACACAGACACACACACACACACACACACACACACACACACAGACACACAAACATGCACACGCACATACACACACCACCCTCCATCTGCCATAACCACATCAGATATCATTAACGTGTAACAGGAGCTGTTGTTAGTAGGTGCCATGATTATGTATTTCTAATTGCCAGGGAAAGAAAAAACAGAAAAAAAAAAAAAACAACGATGATGTTTGACGTCAGTGACTGAAAATCATCATGATCGGCCTCTTCTTTTCCCTGCGAGGTTGGAGAGAGACATTCTTGCATAGGACAGCTGTGGTCTCTTTATTTGGTTTTTTTTTTTTTGGTTTTTTTTTTGATTGCCTCAGACTCTCAGCAGGCAGTCTGTCTTCCATGGGGAGAAAAGGAGAAAGGATATATCCTGTGCCTAATCTTCACCGAGAACAGAGCGTCTCCAGAGAGCCATGTCCTGACACCCGGCCCTTCACTGTTCACTTTATTGCTCTCTGTGTCCCTGGAAACACCTGAATAAGAGCTGTCACACTCTTCCACAGCCTAGTGTATGCACAGGTTACAGTAAGACGTGTGTATCCAAAGTCGAGGAGTACAACGGTGGAAATGATTTGGCAAAATGAATCACAAATGATTTGGTCCGAGAATCGAAAACCGTTTTTCCGCACGCAACAGATAGTGTCTGATCTCACAAAATAAACAAATAAATGAATGAAGAAACGATTCGATTTTTTATTTCAATGCCAATTTTTTTTTTCTTTTTTTGGGGGGGGGGGGGTGTCTCTTTGTGAGTTTTGTATTGTAGAAAAAGAAAGAGAGACAAAATGCAACAATCCAAACCTACTGCCTGTTCATAGTCCATTGACATCAATGGATCGTATCACACTGTTGCAGTGAATGGCCTGTCCACTGGTGATGGTTAAGGTAATTGGAACCCTGGTACGATCCAAGAACAAACTCTTAAGAGTGTTTTGAAAGGCACAGGTACAATGGAGACTCCTATAAATTGGGTCGCATTGCAGTCTGACCCAGGGGACAGCATTATTGCCAGGAGCAGCGACCTCGGCCAATCTAGCCGGCCCAAGAACAATACGTTGAGGAACAGTACAGCAAAAGTCATGTTATAAATAAATGTTGTCAAAACATTTAAGGAAACCATTTATAAACCTGTCTATGAACTCACTCCTCTGTGTTTTTTGCACTCTGTGATGAAAATGTTGTGAAAACTATTCTGATACTCCATCAAAACAGGGAGATACGCACATTTTTTTCATCAAACAACATACTCAAAGACACACTGGAAATGATTGACAGGGAATGAACCAGGAGAACTTGTATAGCACTTTAAATAAAATTTTTTTTAAAAAAATCCTGCATCACATGATTTCAAACCAAACAAACCGAGCAAATGATTTCCACATCAAACATGTGCTGAAAAAAAAGTCTGATTTAAGCTCTTTTTTGTTTGCTTATTTGTTTGTTTTGTTTTGATTAAACAAACAAAAAATAACCAACTTCCTCAAAGTCAAAATATCCTAAAGATATTACGACTTCTAATGGACATCCTGAGGTTTTCAGTGCTATTTGTATCAAGAGGGCAAATTAACCTTTTATGTTCTCGTTGTGTTTTCAGTCCCAGTAAATCACAAGGGCTTGACATTTGGACAGAAATTTTTCAAGACCTACAATGTTCCATCTTCCCTTAGGTTGCTACGCCATTGTTCCTGTACCTTTCACAACACTGTGCAGTCTGTTTCCGGATCTTACCAGGGTTCCAATTACTTTAACCATCACCTGTGGACAGGCCATTCAGTGCAACAGTGTGACATGATCCACTGGTGTCAATGGACTATGGACGTCCAGTGGGTTTGAGCATATGCTCAGATCACGTAGTGAAGACAGGAGTAGAGTTAGACACTTCTGTTAGAGAGCCAGTGTTTGGTATGGATATAAAGAATTCCTGTTGATCCCAGAAGTTCAAAGGCATATTTGCCCTCTGATGAATCTGGTTATAAGTTCATGCATATCAGTGGGAAAGCACCAGGAATGGTGTCATGGTATCAAAGCAGTAACATATATGAATCACAGAGCCTTGAGAGGTGATCTGATATGCCCTCTTTTAAACACTCTCACACACACACACACACACACACACACACAAACAACACACTCACACACACAAACACAAACACACACACACATACACACCACTACTCCCAGCCTTACAAAATCCCTCTTTAGATGTTGCATCTTAAACAATGTAATGAGTTCGCTCTAACTTGCAAGTCTGTTCAGATCAATTGGGCAGGGTTAATGTTATGGCAAGACAGGCCTGTAGCAATGCCAGTTAAATTCTCTCTAACAAATCCTCTCAACTGAAGGCCTTGCAATCCTACAAAATAAAAAACAAACCGTAAAACAAAGAAAAACAACGTCTCGGCCAATGAAATTCAGGTCTATTCAGAAGACGGTTTAGTGCTGACGTTACATTCTTTAATTCCTAGATGTTTAAAATCTGACACCGAACATTTCAGTTTACAGCAGAGGACAGCAGAGTGTACTGATGGTCTTAGGTTGAAACAGGTGGAGCATAACGTGTTCTTTATTTACACCTTGGCTCCAGCATTATTCCGGACCATCTCTCCTTTCAGCCGCAATCGTTGCTAAACAGATAACGAACAGCTGCACGGTGCATGAAGTGCTGCTACATCAGGACTTTTGGGAAATGGTGGGAAACAAGCAGAAAATAGACGATAACAATGTTTGTGTATGTATTTTTGTGTTTGTTTTGGGGGTGGGGGTGGGGGATATACGTTTTTTTTTTGCCATGTTATCAATTCATATGCAGCATGTTGTTTTTCTGCTCCCCATTCTGTCAGGACACACTGAAGGAGCGAGGGCTGTATTCGTCCGTGGAAAGATAACAGAGAGTCAGGGGGTTCTGTTGTGAATTATTCCCACTAGACACATACTCAATATGTGGAGAAAAAGATCACGTTAAAGGCCAAGGAGGAAAAGAGAACAGGATCAAGAACAGTGCGGTAGGCATGGCGCTGTACTGTATTCTGAAACTGTACGCATCGTGTTTTGACTCTATAACAAGGATAACAAAAGGGAATATTCACACGCTTATGTAGTCACTCGTCAAAGGTGTTCACAGCGAAAAAATTTTTTTAAAATGAACAATGTTTTCTACAACGGTCAAATTCATTCAATAGCACTTTTAACTGCAGTGTCGCTTTCTCATGCCTTCTCTATAGGATTTGTCTTGGCCTTAGCTGGTGATGCAGAATATTCCGGATATCTGCATACTCTGGATTCCCTGGACTGAAAAAAAAACAAAAAAAAAAAACAATGGTGGAATGGCATGTAGCGTAGTCATACATTAATTTTACACCATTTTAGCACCCCCGCGAGCAAGGTTATGGGAATAATTCAGGGCATTCTTCTCATGTGCAGGTTACTCACAGGCTGTTGAAGGTTCAGACAGGACATCTGTCTGCCCTGCTGGGGGGGCTGTATGCTCACACCCCTGAGGTTCCATTTACAGACACACACATGCATGTGTGCAAACACATAGACATTTTACCCCTACAACAATATGGTCACTGGAGTCAGATGGAGAAAATGAGCTTAGCGTTTCACAGGTTTGGGCTAATTATTCTTCCGCTGTCATAGCTTCAGCCAAGCATGCAGGGTTAAACCTTTATGTAATCCCCAAACACACTTATGCCTTATTTAATTTTACATTTTATACCATGTGCATCCAAGTAAGCACAGCGGTATTGCTGAATACTGTATGTTTTCGCTCTTTCACACTAACTTTTTCTCCCTCTCCCTTCAGAACCCGTCAGACTGACCAAAAAAGGGGTGGAACCATTGATATTTGGCAAATTTCCAGTTTCTCATCAAGGAAAATTCCCACTAAGTCTCAAAAGGACCAACCACGTATACAAATAAACAAATCATTCATTTAAAAATAATAATAATAATAAGTAGATAAAGAAGGCTTTGAATAGCCCTGGCAGAAACAGACTGTTCTATAGAATCTACACTGTAAAATCCCCGGCTTCCTCTCAGTTTGACCTCAGTACCACACTGAAAACAGTAACAACCCACGACCTTCTTCTTGTTAACCTTTCAGTCTAGAGAAGGTCACACTTCTCAAGCAGTTACAGCTGAACAAAGCCTTACGCTCCCATCGTAGAAAATTACTTTCATTTGTGAAGTTCCGACATGTGTCATGGAAAGAATAAATTCTCTTAAAACTGAATTTCAGATTAGTCGGTGTGTGTGTGTGTGTGTGTGTGTGTGAGATGGTTTGTTATGACAAAATCATACAAGACATCATCCATATGGAGGCCTTGATGCTCCTTTAGATGCTGCATCAGGGTAAAGTAACCTTGCACTTCACTACTACTCTCACAAAGAAAAAAAAGAAGTTCTTTAGTACTTAGTTCAGATGTAGTACCTTTCATTTAGAATGTCCTTGTCTGTCAATTTAAAATTCCAGTAATAGTACATTTAAAATTGGTGGTTTCTGGTTATTGGATATTATGAATCATACTTCAGTGCTTGAGCTTACAACTTCAAATTCCAGCCAATAGATAGATAGATAGATAGATAGAGATGTTTGTACTCATAAGAGATGATTACAAATCAGTAAAGAACTTCAACCACTTTGGGTTTATACCTTTAAACAAATATATGTCAGAGGACTAGATACAGACCAGGCCGCCTGTGTCTAGAAGAAGGAGGCACAAGATACCATTGATTGAAAGTAAAGTTGAAGAAACTGATGTGACAGTCTTGTCTTATCAGTTTCACAGTGTGTGGCACAGAACATTAACTTAGGTACTTCTGCTCAAAGGTGTTGCTGTAAGTGGACTGGCATCCACTCAGACACACACACACACACACACACACACACACACAAACACACCATTTCTCTCAATCAGTGATGCACAGTTGGACTGATGATTTGCAGACACTCTCCATGTGGTGCTTGTTATCATGGTAGAGCTTGAGCTGTCTCCATAATCAAGGAAATGTTTACTGATGGCTGTACATGTCATTAGAAGATTCCTGTTTGTATCTCTCCCCAACCCCCCCCCCCCAACCCCCCCCATTTTGCTTCCCCATTTCCTTTCCCTTATTTCCACTCTGCATAATTACCGAAAGAGACCACAACATTTTAAAATTTACAAGAACTAATCATTTGTATGGATTGCAGTGATAATGTTGTAACACATTTTCCAGCTGATGAAGTTTCCAAGACTTCCTGAATTAAAGCAGTAAGGCACTGCTTTAATTCAGTGCACAGTTGTGACAATAATATTCATGATATTCATATCACATGTCACAGTTAAAAAGTCTTAGGCCCAATGCAAAACGGCATCACATCGAACTGTTATAGTATTCCCAGCATAACACGTTTCTCCGAAACAGAATCAGTTTTACCCCAATTATTTCCCCTCAGTAGTTTCACAGCTTTAACCAAGAGATTGTCGGGCAAATTAAATTTGCTGTTTTTGGTTTGACATCAAAGTCATCGGTGGGTCTCCTCTGTAATCACACAGACAGGACTGCAGATAGTGTAATCATTACCTTTTCATTGAGATTTTATTTGGCTATGCTGATTTTCTGCAGAGGCAGGGGAGAGGCATAGAGAGTTATGTGGTGATCAAAATATAAACTACAGACTATCTTAACCGGCACGCACGCACTCACACTCACACTCACTCAAACAAACACACACACACACACACACACACACACACACACAAGGACGCATATGTTTCTACACCATGAGAAGTTACTCAGAAGTCTTTTGTGGCCACTATTCTGTTTATGAAACAGCGATGCAAATCTTGATTCAAGGCCACGATTTGAAGTTTTGTGAGAACATGATCCCTTTTCCGTGGCCATGCAATGTTGAATTGACTGTAATGAGTTTCCTTTGACCCAACCACGTTGCTGAGCTGTAGGCTACCGCTAATTTTACAAGATATGAGTAGTAGGCCTCGGCATTGTTTAATAAACAGAGAACTGGCAATATACAAGCCGACACTGACAAAGTATTCCAACCTAAAGTAAGACCATCCAGCATGCAAGACCTGAACTATGAATTTTATGAAACATGACTTAGTATCTCCTCCAAGAATTTCTAGGCCCATTCAAAGAGTAGAATGGTGTTTTTGTTTGTTTGTTCTCAGAACAGTTCCTATCCAAAGGTTATTTCAGACTTGCTATGTCTCATTGCTGTCTAGGTTAGCTTCACATTTTCTGAAAGTTGTTAAAGAGTATATTATTCTAATTCCGATTTAATGAAAAAACAACATGGATGCGATAATTCTTACATAGGTGCAATATCACGTAGCTTTCTGTCTGTGTTCGAAGTTCTTTATTGATGTTTGACTGAATATCGATGCACGTTTTGTCAAAACAATTATCTCTGGGGTTTACAGGGAATGACCACACAGGTGTGCACTCAAGTGAGTTAGTGCCCCGTCATTAGTTAGACTACGGAGGGAAAGATCTAAGAAGAGCCAGGCCGCACAACCATCTGTGTATGAAGCTTAGCACGTTAAACTGTGCCAGAGCTATTCTCTCTTGGCTAAGCCCAGAAACCGTGTTCATATCAGCCACCACGAAAGCTGTGGAGGCAATTTTTCTCAGCGACATTATCAAGTTTTACCAACAGCGTTATCATATTGCATCCAAACACGACCCAAACACATTTTTCATCTCTTTGGTTCTCCTGCTAAAAATCTCACAGTCTGCGTTATTCAATGTTGCTGATGCAACAGTGCCATCTAGAGGATTTAAGTATAATGGTCAGTGGGAAAATAAATAAATAAATAAATAAATAAAACACCTCTCAAATAAACAAGTTTATTCAGTATGGGGTATGCGTACAGCTCACAAATATTCATATAGAGTTGCTTCCACTACTCTTTGTGACAGAGAAGATAGAGAAAAGGCCTCATAATCCAGTCGGATTTCGTGTACATCACAATAAAATTGGCGCCGAAGCACGGTCTGAGTAGACCCTAAAGGGCATGGATAATCGCAGAATATGCGAGACAACACCAAACGTCTTTAGGCGACTGTAAATCAGTGTAAGGCTTTTAAAGGGTGGTGCAATTTAGTGGACATTGTAATTTACTAGATATATGCGTTCAATTTCAGTGCTGGTGATTGGGAATATTACATGAAGCGCTTTAAGGCTTTATGGAAAGAAGGTCTTTTTTGAGCTATAGTATAAACCGTACCGATGAGGCCTTGCTCACACAGAAAACAGGAGCAACAGTGCAGTGTGACTTAACAAAAAAGGGAGGAAGGAAAAAAAACCCTACTCTAACAGGAATCTTTTCCATTTGGGTAAATAACAGATGCTATTCATGTTGAATTAGCAAGAACAAACAATGAGACAGAAGAGACTCTCTCTCTCTCTCTCTCTGACTATGGAGAAGTATGCTTGGTTTTTGCCTAAAGTGAAGCTGGCTGCATGTATGTCAGTAGTCATGTAGAAAAGACTAATGAACACTCACCTTCCACAGGCATAAAATGTAAAGATGTTTACACCGTCTGACAGTTAATCTTTAATCTTGCAACCCGACGATCAATGCAAAACATTGTAAACTGTGGGGATGGATATATCAGCAAATAACAATGAGTTCATCAGAGTGCATTCTGATTTATAAATAGGTAAAATTTCACCATTATTTTGAATCTAAACATGTTGCCTAAAACTGGACATTTTGTGATGAAAGTGATATGTTGAATCAGAGCATTTATGAAGACGACTCTGTATTGTAATGTTGCAGCATGTAATATAAAGTATAACTGTGCAATTAGTTACAATACAACAAAGGCACAATAAAACATGGTATTATAACAGTTACCACCAGCTGCATTATTCATATCATTATAATTCAGATTTAAATATGTGAACTAAGAAAAGGACTGAATTAAAGATTTTTCAACTCTATCTATCTATCTATCTATCTATCTATCTATCTATCTATCTATCTATCTATCTATCTATCTATCTATCTATCTATCTATTTATCTATCTATCTATCTATCTATCTATCTATCTATCTATCTATCTGTCTGTCTGTCTGTCTGTCTGTCTGTCTATCTATCTATCTATCTATCAAAGTATGTGTATACAGTGCCATTTTGTCTGCTGGCAGATATTCAGACTTTGAGATCCTTGTGGTGTTGCTGTTGACTTCAGCAGCTGCTATCAGGAGATCCCAGTCTGGCATGCCAGTGGAATGGCATTCTCACTTCTCACTAAGCTGAAATAGGTTTGAAAAAGTTGTTAGGTTCTCTGTAGTCACAGCCTCTAAGGATCCGTCCTGATTTCTGTTGATCTCTACTGAGTGAACGCAATGTTTCAACCATCAGGCCCTGCACTTCTTTATTGTGCTTCTTTCAGATTCACTGCATACGCTAAGCAGATGACTCCAATTTCAGATCTTTTGATGCAGGATAAACACTGTTGATGTAACGGGAAATGTAAATTGTATGAGTATTGAATTTAGAATCTACAGTGGCTAAGCAGAGAATGGCCCAAGGACAGAAAATTTCTCTAACACAGAATGAGAAGCCAATCGGACTAAATGTTGTTACTCAGTAAAATGAGCAGAGCTGGGCAGATAAATGCATTTTTTTTCTGTCTTATGTTGGCTAAACTAGTATAATACATCCATTTCAATTCTAGATGATCTAGGGTGTGTTTGTGATTTTTTTTACCCTGACATATCCAGAGGAAATTTATCACTGAGAAATTGTCTAGGAAGAGCTTTAGCTAGTCACATAAATACACATATATATATATATACCATATACACATGCATTTACACACACTCACACACACAGTAGGCTTAAACTGACAGAAAGAACAAACACTCACTTGTTACTCATGACTTGTCTGAAAGATGATAGAAATTACAGTCTCGCTCTTTTTTTTTTCCTCCTCATTCCCTCATCCTCCTCTTCCTGTTATTTTCTACCCAGGCAGCAGTACAGAGAACCTCTCTGACTCACCACTCACTCCTCATGGGAGGAAGCCATAGATAACTCTGATAGAGAATTGCCAGTATGTCTGAGCAATAAAGTATTGCAGCCATCGAAGGCATAACATCGTGGGAATGAATAGGGAGCAAACCAAGCAAGTGTTTTTCATTATAGATTTTTCATTCAACATTCCGTAAACCGAAACGAGGAGAGAACACATTGAAAAATTAAACTGAAATGTTGAAAGTTTAAGCTCATTGCTAAAGATATAGTCGAAAGATCTGACGAAAAAAGACACATTTGAAAGACTCGGGATGAAAGCTGTCCAAATGATTAAAAAACCTCACACTGGAAACCATTTTAAATCTGCTTGAGTTAATCTGGCATTGTTCTAACTGAACAAGGTCTGGAGCATTACATCAATAATCAAGATTACATTGAGGTGTACCTGTGGAGCTTTCAGTGGTCATACAGAGAGACACAGTGTGAAAGGATCATCTATTTTTGTACATCACTTTGATCATTTTATTTGATCATTTGTATTATCTCATTGCAGAGTACTTTCAGATGCAGCTGATGTGTGAATGGTGCTTTACGCCTTTAAGAAGAGCCCTGCGATTATGGTAGGAATCACTTCCTTAAAGAAAAGCAAGAAAATGCATCTAGGAACACGGCAACAGTCGACAATGCCCTAACATCCTTCCCAAAAACACATATAAAATAGTATATCATAATGTGATTTTTATGCAAATAGTATATCATAATGTGATTTTTATTTTCCAACTCAGTTTGGGAATTTGGGTTCTTTATGAGCTAATGATAAAATAACATGTCTGTTATTTTAACTCATTTATGTGATTTTTAATGGTTTTCCACATGTGCCCATAAAACACAGAATAACACATAATGAATCACTCAGGAGAACCAGGTGTAATGTCAAGAGGCAGGTCACCAGAACTGAAAAAAACGACCATATAGAAGTAGACATGAAATGATTGTAACGGCTGAATGATATCGTTAAAGACTAGGACGTGTAGCTGATCTAAATGATTAATATTTCTTTGGATTTTTCCTGAGATGACTGTGTCTTGATCTAGCTAACTGTCAGGAAGGAGACAGGAAACAGGATGCAAGCGCAAAACTAAGAGTCTTCATTTCAGATTTAGAGCAGGCAAACAGAACGGCAGGTAAACAAGTCGACAGAGACAGGCCCAGGAACAAAGAGACAGGACAAGATACAGCTGGATTTCCTAAACTCACAAACGAGACTCGTAAGCTCAAGGAACAGACTTGGCTTAAAAGCAGGGACTTGGTTTGGGAACAAATCGATCATGGAGCGTAACAAGGCACTTTGAACAGGTAAGCTAGACAACGCATGGTAATCAACACAAAGCAAAGACAGGGGTGTTTATAGAGATTGAAACTAGCCTTAATGAGCAGAAAACAAGTGCACATGATAATGAGTGAAAAAGGTGATCAGACCGTTGATTAGTGGACTGGTGACACAGAACACTGAATGGCGGAACCGGACGGTGGAGGAGATGAGATCGTTACACTAATGAGTAGAATCTGAATTAGAAGCGAATAAAGAACAACAACAAAAATACCCACAAAGGCAGACAGTCCCATAACATGTTTACAATATTTGGATATACACTATTATGTTTGTACGTTTTTAGCAGTTTTTATTTGTTATATATTGGCATTCTTTGATTTTTGAAGACATTATTGTGTGAATCACCACATTCTGTGCTTTTCTCCTCTTTCTCCACTAGGTGGCAACACAGGTCAGTCCTCATTTGATCCTCTGCTGGATGCTGGTATCTTCCATGGATGTTCCTCAAACAGAGGCACTGCTGCAACACAACAGTTGTTAAACAGGTTAACCTAATTTCACACTGCACTGCTACCTCATTAATCATGTAAACCTGATTTATTTGCCCCCCAGAAAAGCGTAAGACTGTTACGGTCTTGAAAAAACATGGGTCGGTTAACTGCAGCCCCATGTAAATTGAAGGGCGGGCATGTTTATGTCGCCGAAAGAAATATCAAGGTGTTCTGGCACAGAGAAAAAATGAAAAGATAACCTACATCTAAAAGTAACATCATCTGCTAGAACGAGAACTAGGACAATAGGTGTCAGGTGACCCACCCACTAAAATAAACAAGTAAAATAAAGGACGCCTCTCTACAGCCAGATTCACAGGTACAAAAGCAAATACGCTTTTGTTGCCACCACTAAGCATTACATTAAGCGAGATGTGTCAAGATTTACAACACTGAGCATAGCTCTCACTTGGTGTGCTCCTCTGAGACCTCTGCGATGCCCGACGTCCCTCCACACTTAGCCTAGGCACTGGGGGTCTCACTGGACCCGGACGTATCCCAGCATTCCATTGGGATGTTTGGGTCAGTCTCTTGGCAGCATCCTCGTTGTTTGGGTATGCCTCAAAATTCAGAGTCGCCCACTTTGGTCTGATTTGTCTCTGCTCAGCAGCTGTGTTTAAATCCAGTGATAGGAACATCTCAAGGAGAGAACAACAAAAAAAAGTGTTATTTGTATGCTGAAATTTAAGGTCTACATTTCAAAGGCCAAAATCTCTCGTATTTTTTTGGGTAAAATGCATTCAGTTTTTCTAATGTGTCCTGTGTCCCTTGCTTGCAGGCATAGATGTCTTTGTTCCTCTGTGTGTAGTCTCTCTCTGTGTAGCCGATTTACATGATTTTCCATGTAAATTCCATTCAGTATGCATAATGCCCCTTAGTCATGTTGTCTCAAGAAATGCTTTTACACTGCCTTGCTTCTGATACGTGTGTGAAGCAATGGACTGGACACATTCTACAAGTTCAAGCTTACCAGAGACTTTGCTTTCTGCAGTTTGTAAGACAGCACGTTGTTCTTGTTGTTTTCTTGTTTTCTTGTACTAAAGTTAACCCATCTGTTCTTTGCTTGCCTAAGGAGAAGATGATAGCACATCATTTTCACATCATTTTCATCAAGTTGTTTCATTCTCTCTCTCTCTCTCTCTCCTTCTCTCTCTCTCTCTCCCTCTCGCTCTCACACACATACACAAAACCACAGACGAAAATGATGAACAGAAAACAGAACATGTGAGTTATGAATTTGTATGCACACTAAAGATTTGGAATTTCATGGCGAGAATACATTTTTGTGAATATTATATATTGACACGAAGAGTAGTCAGATAGTTGTTGTCGCTATGTTATTACAACTACAAGCCTCAACATGTGATCAAGTCTGAATATGTGTCTTTGTACATGTATGTGTCACAAGATTCAAACTGAGTGTGTTCCTTACACTTGTCTAGCCTGTTCAATTGGGTCTAGATTCTCCAGGTAGTTGAAGCGGATTGTGTCTTTAGGGTGTCTGTCCGCATCCCTCCATGGAGGAGGTCCTTTAACTGTTCTTTGAGATTTACACCACGTTGACCCTGTCCCATGCTGACTCACGGGGCCGGGTCTCCTCTCTCCAAAATCAGCCTCTGTGATCTGATCCTCAGCCTGGCAGCCAATCACTTTCACCTCAGGAATTACAAACGCCTCCTGTGCAGGGGTCTTGTTGTGCAGAGATTAAGACAAAACACAAAAAACAACCGTATATTCTCACGAAAGAAAAAAAAAACTGAAAATGCTTGAAAGAGAAACACATTTAAACCAGTGGTGCATTCAACGCTGCTTTGAAATCTTATGTATCCACTAAAAATATAGACTCACCTTTGGCTTGCTGATGTTAAGATCCAGCACTGTTTCAATGTAGTGTCTCTTCCAAACTCCTTGCTCAAATGGCGTGGGGGTAAACTTTATACACCAACCAAGACGCAAGCATTTAGGCATCCACAGCTGATCAAGTTCTGCTAGAGTCTTCCAATGCCAATTCACCTGTTTACAAATAATGGATTTTTGCATGATGTTTGCAATGACATTTGCAGATTCGAGTTCTTACCAATGCATCAAAACATAGTCCAAATGAGGTGTTACAACCAACATACAGCACTGCTTTTTAGTAAAGGGTTTCCCCCCCCCGTTTCAGTTCTGTCTGCTGTTTATCATTACATTACGACTGGCTCTAAGATCTCCAGTATAGCAGAGAATTTTTAGGCAAACCAGCTGCTTCAATACTCTTACTTCTACAGTTTCAGCAGTACTCACAATTGACCAAAGTAAAAAGAAAAAGGCCAATGATGGAGGGCACTGTATGCAAGGTGTATAATGAAAAGTGCCTGTTACATCACCTGTGCACATCTGCAAAGGCTTCGGGGATCCAGGAAGGAGAAGATATAAAGAGATATGACCCTGGGGAGGACGGTAATGAAGTCCAGAGCCTCCTCTGGCACCTGGCTACACAGAGTCTGTCTTAGATATTTCAGCTGACTGAGTGTGCATCTGGACAAGAAGTCCTGAAACACCAGCTTTCGTTGGTTATCTGTCCATTTATCAAACTAAGGAAGACAGAGGCAGAATGTACGTGCATTAAAAAAGGTTTTATTTGCAAGTGGCAATCTTTTACAGATATTTCTGTTTTGACTTAGCTGTTCCTTTTGAACTTTTTTGATATATATGTTTTTTTTCCTTTAGAAGAAAGCTTTTGGGATCACTGTAAGTGGGAAAGTAGCTAAAGTTGAAGTATAGTAATGGTACTTATCAAATACAGAAAAATCAGGAAAACAACAACAACACACACACACTGTCAAAAGTGTATCCAGTTCTGAATTATTTACAGTTAGAGACATCCTTACCCATTTTCCAAGCAGATTTCTTCTCTCCATAAAAACCTATTGGTTGGAATGGTTTTGCACACAGGGGAAAAAACAAATTTAAGTGCATCTAAAATTTCAGCACTGTCCCTTGAGATACCAATACAGTACAATTTCTTTTCAGCTTGATGATTTCTACAGAAAGAAGCCTCAAAGTCTTCATTTGGATGTGTTAATATTTTCAGTTACAGTTTAGAAGCACAAACCTACATTGTTATTGGATAACTGATGATTCAGTGGTGTCCAGGTGCTCATTTTTGTCTGCATTTTGGTACCATTGCACGTGGGCCTTGCGGCAACAGACATTTTCCTTCTCTGACCAAAGTGCAGCTGCCTGAAATTAGACCTGTTTAAGATTAGACTAGCATTCTTACTCTTCTTCAGTTTAATATTTAATCACACTGATAAATTTAAAGACAAAATTACTTCCATTCAGATAAAGGCGGTTAGCTTTATCTTTACTGTCACCTGTACAGTAGCGGAGTGCTTTTTTTTTTTTTTTTCAAAAGAATCGCAGATGCCTGACTTACCATCGATACCTTCATTCAGTCGCGAGAGAGGGGAAAATGGCTTTCTACATTCCTTCCTTATTGTGCCCCCAACTGCTTCTTGTTTTCTTGACAGCTATGTTCCTCCTCGTTTTTATAGTTTACTAGTTTCCATAGTAATGGTACCGTCTTGCGTTATGTCTGTCTGTCTGTAACGCAAGCCAGTTGCTATACCCAAGCCAGTTCACCGCCGCCCCTGAGTCGCTAGGAGCAACGCTGATTAACAACACCGCTTGTCACATTGCGGTGGCGCGCTGAAGTCATTTATTTGCTTTTTCTCACAACAGTAAATCAGTATTGTGAAGATACAGTTGTATTCTGCAACACTGCGTCTAATAATGCTCAGACTGACTTAGTAACCTGATTTACAGAGTTCCAGAAAATCATTACCAAACCGAATTTTCATTTATTTTTTTCTGACGTCAGTAGGAGAGAATGAGGATAAGGTTTCAAAGTTATGAGTTACTGCTAACCCTTAAAGTGATAACGTTTCTCGTGCTGACGTAATACAGCGATAACGGAGTTTACGGGATTCAAAGACTGAACAAAATCTAAATTGATTACAACTTTCCATATGGAGGACTCTCATCGATCGTTCCGTTTATAACCATATTGTAGAGCAGTAGTGACACTCGGAAGCGCGCACTGTCGAGTGCGCGCGCTCTCACTTAGCCCTAACCTGCCGAAGGAACGTCTCATTGTTCGGAACAGTGGAGTACGTCGAGGAGTGCTACACGTGAATGGTTCGGACGAAAGAGGTAAATGTATCATGTTTATTTTCACAATGTTTATTTTCAACACGATCACAGGCTAAGTTTATGGTCAAACGAGAGTGACCCAAGGAGTGCTATAGTGAAGAACGCGTATTATTGAGACGTGTGTACGAATTCGCCGGACCCTGACGCACTCTAGCAGTTAAAAGGAAGAAACCGTCACCTTTTGTTCACGAACATTGCATTGTACTGAAATGCATTAATTCGTTGAGTCCAGCTGGGCGCGAAATTGATGCTAGATATACATTTTACTGCCATGGCTGTTAGGCTGTAGATAAACTGATGTAACAAAGTGTCTCATCGTTATTGTTTTAAGTAATAGGATGGCGATGAAAAGCATGGTGCTCTGCAAGAGATGTTGATACGCCGCTGTTGATGTAGCCATCCTGTGTAGATTAAATGTGCTCCATTTAATCTCTGAAAATAAACAGAAACATTTCCGCTCTGTTAACGGGTTGTGGAAATGCACAATACATGGGCGTGTGAACTCTGTATAGGTTTCTGTGGAATTCAAGCGGTGTTAGCCTACGTTAATGACGTTCGCCGTGAATCTAGGTCTTATATAGAGAAATAAAGCTATAGGTACGCCAGTTTGTATTCTTTTAACAAGCTTCTTTTAACGTGCTGTGTTTACAAATGTGCCTTATTCACGTAGTACCGTGTTTCTCAGGAAAAGTATTTGCCCAGTTGTAGTTTACATCTCTGATAGGAATAATTCATTGCTTACTTTTTCATTATTATTTACTAAATTTACTTTTATTATCTGCTTATCATTACATACATATGTCCATAATAATAAGTTATATTGTGCATTTGTCATGAATGATTTGAAATCTTTTTTTTTACAATTTTGCCGATGCTTTTCAGATCCAAGACCTGAATATTGTGTCTCGCTCTCTGCTGCACAGATGTTGGGACTGTGAAAGTTTGTGAAGTAAATCAGACAGAGATGCAAGACTACCAGCGATCTGCCCCAGAGAGATGATGGCTGTCCAGTGACACGAATGGTTGATCTTCTCCCAAAGAGAGATGGCACACCCCACTGATGGATGGAGGGGATTATGTCAACACACATAAATTTTGTGAAGAGAGGGAATCTCCCACCCTCTCTCAGCTCCTACAATACGGGTTCCATCCTTGTCAGGGCACCTTGCAGAAAGTGATCCAGCCAGCCTTGTATTGCTTTTGGCTGACCCTAGCATGATGGGCCTGCTGTGGGTATTGGTTTCCATGCTAACCGCAGGCATGGCTATAAATATGGAAGCGACGGGCAGCCATAGCATGTTCACATGTGAACCCATTACCTTAAGGATGTGTCAGGGTCTCTCTTACAACACCACCTTCATGCCAAATCTTCTCAACCACTACGATCAACAGACCGCTGCACTGGCCATGGAGGTAAAGATACTACAATTCTAAAATGTTTTACACGACGGAACAGTGAAACACATCTTTATACTACCAGACTCTACACAGAGTAAAAACACAATGAAAAGAAAATCAGTGCACTCTCCCTAATTTGTTTCTTTTTTTTTTTTCAATTTGTTCGTATGAAACCCTTATGGATTCACAGTAATAGAGGAAAATCAAAAAAATATCGATGTCCGCATTATATGCAAAACATTTTTTAGATTTTTTTTTATTTTTCAATTTTGGCTGCAGAGAAAGATTAGTATAGAAATTAAAAAATGAAATTTGAAAAAAAACAAATACATACAAATAAATACAGTACAGTAAATCTTAAGACAATACCATAGACAAATACTTTAAAATTTGTCTTCCCTGTGGCTCTTTACATCTCAAATAGCACAATTATCAGATGAAGAGAGGGTTGGTCAGACAAGATTGTTATTATTCCATTCGTTTTGTCAGATCACTTTAATTTACTGTTTTTAAACTAACTTACCACACACATTTACCACCAAAATTGGAATCTTTTGGTGTCTGCCTTCCTACCCTTTATAATTATTTGGAATTTTTAATTTGGCCTATTTTCCAATTTGCTGCTTTGAAGAGCAAACTATTCGGATCACTTCACATCAACATTCAATATGAAATGATTCTTTAATCCCTCTTGTGGGACATTAAGCTAAGTTATCTTTGATTTGCGTGATTAATAATTGACTATGGGATGATGCAGAATAGTGTTTTGGATCAAACTGTGCACAGAATGGCCAGAATGGATTGGACTGAAATCGTTTATGTAACTGACTTATGAGCCTTCACGCAACCTCGTTTTTGCAGCTCGGAGAAATGTATGTCAGGTTATGTGATATTTCTGGTGGTTAATGGTGCCTATGGCTGTTGTTTATGTTGATTGCTCTATAATCTCTGTATCTACAGCCACAACTGCTGGATTCATTCTGGCTACTGTTTAATCCTCTTTACTGGGACACTGTGTTCAGCTGAACCCGGTTGAGCCCAATTGAAAGCAACTGCATTAGCTTGTTAATGTTGCCTTTATATTTCTCAATGCATACAGTAGAGTTCCTCCAAATCCCACTGTGGTCCAACACATTGCTGGTCAGACCCCATCTCAACAGAGGGAGGTGAGAGAAGGGGGAGTGGGGAAGGAGATGAAAGGATGGTGCCATCCCAGGCTGCCCATCTGCTCCGCTCCCTCTCTATCTCTGTGAAATTATAGCATTATGTAACCTGTGCATACTCTCTCACACACACACACACACAAACAGGCCAGGCCAGGCTGTGTTCTTACTCAAAGTCAGCTTTATCCTCTCTCAGAGAGTAATGCAGGAAAGACTGTACAATCATGTTCAAATATAAAGTTCTTGCCCTCTCATGCAAAAATAAAAAAAAAAGAAATGCCTTATCGTTCAGTAATAGCCACTGACATACCTAGGGATAATTTGACTTTTGATCTGATTCTTTTTATTGTCAGTTACAGATTGGTAAAGCCGCTGATTTTTAGTTAGTCTTTGCTATTATTTTTACCCTTGCAATTGCTTCTTCACTGAGCCTCATGCTAAGTTAATGGCTCCAGTTTACACACATCGATGTGGATTTCTGTATTAGATACAAATGCAGAAATCGTACATTTTTATAGTCTGTGTAGTGTTTCCAGTTCCAGTACTGTAATTGGATATGCGTGTGTTCAAAGTGCTGTAAAAAGCAGTTTTTGAATGCACAGGCATATTTCAGTAGAGAGCAGTATCCTGTGTGCAGCACATGATTGAAGCATCTGTGTAGATGAAAAACTGGACTGCTCAATTGCCCCCTTGTGTTTCCCTCTTGTCTTGGCATGATCCCCACATTTGGAGAATGCAAAACTAATGGGGAAAGAAAAGGCCAACGCAGAGTGAAATGTGATTTTAAATGGAAATTAGGTTCATGTGTAGCATTGATAAAGATGATGGATAGTCTTTACAATTACTAAAAGGTGATTGGTTACTTGGAAAAAGTCCAAGGTGTCCCACTCTATCTGTCCGGCAAATCGCTTTGACCAGTATTTTTGTTTTTTGTTTTTTTGTTTTTTTTTTTCTTTATCTTTTCAATCTTAACTTCATTGTTTGCCTGAAGAAACACAGAGAAAATTCTAAAAGAAAATAAAAGGAAAAACTTGGATGCCACTGAGCTGACAGTTTCATTTCGCTGAGAGGTGGATTAAAGATGCTGGTCCTCTGAGACTATCTGGCTAAAGCAGAGTTTGGTTGTCTTTGGCCTGAACTCTGTATAACCTTCTTGAGAAATGGGACAGTTGCCTGAGGGATGGGTCTGTGGAATTGTTGTGATGTGTTAGGTGGCAGTTGGTAAGGGATTTGAGCATACTGTCAGTTATTAAGAAGATACATAATTGTAACTCAAGATATAGCCTCAGCCATAACCAGATAAGCATGAAAAGTAAATATTTTTGGGTAAACATGGTCTCTCAATTATATTCAAGATATTTTATACATTTTAGTATCTTGCAAATGCGCGGTGAGTGTTTACTGAGGTGCTTTACTATGCTGTAGTCTCAGAAATGTAAAGCTTTACACAATGTCCCTATTTAACTATTAAACAGTTGACTTTAGCCACAATACATCTGCTATTTGACCCGGCTCAGTTACACGGTCATCTCAGAGGAGGCTGGCTATTAAAACCCTCCATTTAAGCCACCCTGCATTGTGACTGTGTCCCATTGTGACATCACCAAACTGACAGTGCAATCAAATTAACTGTGAAATATGAGGTGCCTAAAATGGAACACAGTCTGATTTTTCTTCTCTTCACTCTCTGTTCATTTTTTTCCCACGCATATCTGTTATATTATGCAGTTAATCTGAGGACAGACAGCCTTTTTACATATGATATGATTTGGAATATGATTTTTGAAATGATGTTAGTGGTATGGCATATCACGGAAACGTCAAGGACTCTTAAGACTTTGCCTATAACATGATGTCCTAATTATGGAAATAGTAATTCGTTTTACACTCTGAATTATAAGAATGCACCAGAGAATATATTAAAGATGTAGCTGGTATTAATTGAGTTTCTTATTCATGACAAATGAAGCTGAACATGTTGGCTCTAATTGGAGCAAGCAAACGAATATTGCGTCCAATGCAATTAAATTATAAATTGAAGAATTAAAGCGTTTTTTTCAGTGACTGTTTATCATTTTCTCCCATTTACTCTATTCATCAGCTCTCTTAATGAGATGCCTGAGCAGCCCCCCTCTGTCCTCTCCCTATCTCTGGCTTTTGTCCTTTTCTCGTTCTGTCTGTTTCCCCCGACCCCTCCCTCTCCTCCCTTTATCCCTCCCCCCAAAAGCAAGGTAGAACTGTTGCTGTGGAAACGAGTCCCAATTGTACTATAACAAAAGAGCAGGCTTTCTTACTCTCGGGAGGTGGTCCCCCTCTACACTTTGACCCCATGGAGTAGAAACCCCTCCCTTTAACTATTCCGCGATACATCACCGGTTGCCATGGAAGTCGATTAGAAATCTGGAGTATTGAGCAAAGCCATGAAGAGTAAAGATCACTGGCGTGTGTGTGTGTGTGAGAAAGAGAGAGAAAAACAGAAAAAGAGAGAGAGGGAGATCTGTTCATCTTACACTAATTGTTATGTTCTGTAACTTTCAGTTTTGGAAATTATAGAATTACAGGGAGTGCTATTATTTCACTTTCTGTTGAAGAAAATTGATTGATTCGTACTTTTGGATACTTAATTATAAGTACAGATCACTGGAATGCATTTCTACCGGAGCCACGTTATGCAAGATGTGTACAATACACAAGTTTTTCAGAATCTCTGTGCCAACCCACCGTTAAAAAGCCCCCTACAAAAACAGATTAGAGTGGAATTGAATTGAGGGTGTAATTGGCTGCAGTTCTTCATTAGAGTTGACTGTTCAGCATAACCCCTGGCAGAGAGCAGCTGTTTTTAAACTGTGTGTCTGTTGTTATCTATATGTTAGGCTTAAGATATCCTGTTTGCGTGAGAAAAATGGATCTAGCCCACACACGCGTTGTCCTATATTTCAAAATACATTACAGTCGTAATCCTACGTACTAGAGCATGATTGCTTTCAGGGGCATTGAGATGAATTAAACTACATGAGCCGTAAAGGATATGTACTGTATAGAGTATATGGAGACCACTAATGTCATTAGATTTGTATTATTTCCTCTGACATAAGATACTCAACGTGAATCATGCACAGGATATCCTGCATGGTCCAGAATACTCCCTGTCACTGAAGTTGCGTGTTGTATGTATGGATACATACATTGATATTTATTGTGCAGCAGAGGATTTGTAGTTTTAGTACGCGTTCGCCTGCATTCAGGGAACTCAGTTGAGTTGCTCATGTGTTGACAGCTAACAGTACACTGTCCCTGAAGGCAACAGTGAGACATCTAGATACACATTTAAGTTCATAAGATCACAGCCATGCTTCTAATGTGGTATGACAGGGCTCTGATGAGATAATGCTTTTCACCAGACCAGCCAACAAAGGCGCCCATTTTTATTTTTAGCTAATCTAATGGGGAAAGTGTGGCCACCCATGGTTGGGCAATTTAATATGGAGTAGTGTAAGGCTTTTCATTAGGTCTTCAGTAATAAAATACAGGTGCAAACTGTCATCAGGGGCTCCAGAGATACACTTGAGATGTGAACATTTGTGATCTGTCGGGAAGATCTGTGGACTCTGAGTTCATATTAATCTGACGTTTAGCCTGTAAGAGGAAATGTGTCATTTCTTAGAGCCCTCGGTTAAAGGTCAAACATTCATTTGCTTCTTGAGAGCCTCTGACAAATAACTTTTGGAAATGTTTTGATTTTGTTGTAAAATATTGTAAAAAGTTGCAGAAATGCAGGGAGAATTCCCCAACATTGAAATTTAATTGTACACATCACAGTATGAGAGACTGTTGTATAAAACTAAACTAAATGCAGTCGTTTCCATCTATGTGAGCTCTTGGCTTTGAGGTTTTTGTTGTTCTTTAGATAAGAGTGGCTGAAGAACCGCTTCGCTCTGTTTTACGTTATGGTGCGAGACCTCAACATTTGTGGGGTATCTTTTAATATTCACTAAATCGTCACATTAAGACAGACCTGTTTTCATCTGTCACGTTACTTGTAGATCTTGAGCCAAATGCAACACACTGCGTTAAATATGGATTAGGTGTTTAGAAAAGATTGCTGGATTTGGGTGCTTTGTGTCAAAATTGGCAAGCCTAACATCCATCCTAATCCGTTTTTACAGACATTTTGAAAGGGCGTCTTGATGGAGCATAGTAACTCTGATGACAGTGTAATTATCCAGTGTGTGAATATGTGCATGGTTGTGTTATACATGTGTTGGAAGTGGACAGGAGACATGTGTCATGGATATGGGAAATGCGTTGAAGAATGGGTCATAATTCCTTGATCCTTGATTTTTGGGAGCGTCTGTGTGCAGAGACAATAAGGTTTGCAGGGCTGTTAGCACGATAAAGCAATCTATAATAATCTATAGTCTACAATAATCCACATTACAGTAAGGGCTGTTGCAGAAATAGCTGACAGGATCGTGACAAATTATATAGACTTTACACAGTAGTGGTTGAATTTTTCAATCAGACAAAATAAGGCAAATTACATCTGGAAAAATGTGATCTATTATTAGAATGGTCAACAGGACCTGGATTCAGTGACTACTCATCAGTGTTCATCAGTTCACTGAGGGCCATACCAAAAAAAGCACCAAAGTAGGTTAAGAGCCATAGTCCACTGTATTATCATTTGCATAATTACAAAGCATTTCGATTGGTTCTGATCTGTTTGTTACACTGCGATTTATTACACTATAGTATCTTACCCAAACCTCTCAGTATTACACTGTATTATTCCTTTTTCACTTTTTCCCTCCACAAAAAAAATGATATTTGTGATTGAACAGAATTCCAATAAATTTGCATTATGCCCTGACACCCATTTATGTTTCAAACAAACATGAAATGCTGCAGAATAATCACTGGCCAAATCCCCTCCATTCCCCAGTGTAGTAGCATTTCATGTAGCTCATCTTCAGATTTTGGAAAACAGGGTGAATCGACCCCCGCCCCCGCCTGCCCCCCGCCCCTTCTTTCCAAAGCTAACATCACAAAGAGTCTCTCCCTCTGCAGGGATGCAGTGTCTTGTCTTGGGTGGAGTCTCCTTTATTAACCCCCCCCCCCCCTCACACCACCAACACCACCCCCTCCTCCACCCTGGGGATTTACATATTAAAGTCCTGCCCCACAGCTGCTCTTTCTCCCAGAATGCCTTTTTGGTAGAGTGGGCCTCTATGAACAGCATGTTACCCCGCCCCACACAAAAAGCCTCCTTCAGAGACTCCTCTTCCAAAAGTGGGGTGCGTTAGGATAGGAAGGGGGGTTGAGTTACCATACCCCAACAGTCTCTGGCCCCTCCCCCTCTCATTCTGTTGGGCCAAGCAGACACACAGTTTTGGAGGATAGGCTTGATTGTATTTGGGTTAGTTGGCAAGTGGCCACGTTCCCATTTTCAAGCACCTGTTAAAACCAGAAATATATGTTGTGTTAAAGAATGGGCACTGACTTCATTAAACCACTAACACGTATATTATTGTGTCCTTGGAATAGGGTGTTCTTTTACCAGTAGAGGTCATTTGCTACTGGTTATCAGTTATGCATAAAACTGTAGCATTGCGTATATACAGTATTACATTAACGTTAGCATTGAAATCAGTGTTGCTGTCTTATACTTCTGTGAGTAGACTGAAACACACTGAAATATGTCACTAAGAAAAAAAATCACGTTCTGCGTGGCTATGTATGGAGTAACACGGACATTATTTTCAAAAAAGTCTGCTTCTCCATTAATGCTTGTCTGCTATGATAATCATTGTTTCTCTCTCTCTCTCTCTCTCTCTCTCTCTCTCTCTCTCTCTCTCCCTCTCTCTCTCTCTCTCTCTCTCTCTTTTTCTCTTTCTCTCCCTCTGTGTGTGTTCCCCTCTCCCTTCCTGTCTTGACACAGCCTTTTCACCCCATGGTTAATCTGGAGTGCTCTGCGGATCTGCGCCCATTCCTGTGTGCCCTCTACGCACCCGTATGCACCGAGTACGGTCGTGTGACGTTGCCATGTCGACGGCTGTGCCAGCGCGCCAAGAGCGACTGTTACAAACTCATGGACATCTTTGGGGTAAACTGGCCAGAAGAGATGGATTGTAAGAGGTACAAAGATCGCCCTTTTTGTCTTTTCGACTGTTTCACATGTGTTTGAAAAACCAGAATTAAAGACTGGATGCTAAGCTACGCAAAGAGCTATGTCATTACCATTTCATTTAGGGTGACACAAGCAGTCTTACACAGTCTTGTAGCCATATACGTGTAAGTTATATCATAGCACCGGGCTGAAGTTTTCCCTAGTAAAGCTTTTGCACAAAATGCTCACAACGGCTCATTTTAAGAATGCTGTTAATAAATCTCCATGCTTGCTTGCGTTTTCAGTTTTCTGAGTGGCCATTTTCTTTTTCAGGTATTTTCATAAATCTTAGGCTCCCCAACTAGTCATACTGGTTGCACAGTATAATTTCATGACCTCATATTCAGTAGCATACACTGCCTAGAGGGATGCATGTGGCTCCATTTCCTTAGTTTGTTTTGGACTCCAGAAGCCAGCACCTCTTAGAATAGAATAGATAGAATAGAATCCCGTGATTGCACACACAGTGAGCAGTGAATTTATCCTCTCATTTAACCCATCCTCACACACCGGTAGTGCACACACACACACACACCAGGCACAGGAGCAGTTCAGGGTTAGGTGCCTTGCTCAAGGGCACCTCAGCCATGGATGTTTCCTGCCGGTCCTGGGAATTGAACCGGCCTGATTCCCTAACCTCTTGGCCACGGGCTGCCCCTCTTAGCCGAAGTGTGTCTTTTTAGACTTATTGCTCATATTAAACGATGTATCGTCTGAGGTAAACGCTGTCATTTTCGATGTTTGTCTCTCTCAGGTTTCCAGACTGTGATGAATCTTACCCTCGTGCTGTTGACCTCCTCTCCACGGCTGAAGGCACAGAGGAGTCCCCCATCTCGGTCCAGAGGGACTACGGCTTCTGGTGCCCGCGCGAGCTGAAGATCAATCCAGAGCTGGGCTACTCCTTCATGGGCGTTCGTGACTGCTCGCCGCCGTGCCCCAACATGTACTTCGGCCGCGACGAGCTGGTCTTCGCCCGATACTTCATCGGAGTCATCTCCATCGTCTGCCTCTCGGCCACCCTCTTCACCTTCCTCACCTTCCTCATCGACGTCGGCCGTTTCCGTTACCCCGAGCGCCCCATAATCTTCTACGCTGTCTGCTACATGATGGTCTCCTTGGTTTTTTTCTTGGGCTTCCTGCTGGAGGACCGCGTGGCGTGTAACGCCGCTAGTCCCGGGCGCTTCAGAGCTTCCACCGTCACCCAAGGCTCTCACAACAAGGCCTGCACGCTGCTCTTCATGGCCCTCTACTTCTTCACCATGGCCGGCAGCGTGTGGTGGGTCATTCTCACCATAACCTGGTTCCTGGCGGCAGTGCCCAAATGGGGCTGCGAGGCCATAGAGAAGAAAGCTCTGCTCTTCCACGCGGTGGCCTGGGGCGTTCCCGGAGCCCTAACCGTCACGCTCATGGCCATGAACAAGATCGAGGGCGACAGTATAAGCGGCGTGTGTTTCGTGGGGCTCTACGACGTGGTGGCTTTGCGATGGTTCCTCCTGGTGCCCCTCTGTCTGGACGTGGTGGTCGGCGTGGCGCTGCTCCTCGCCGGTATCGCGGCACTGAACCGGGTCCGAATCGAGATACCTTTAGAGAAGGAAAACCAGGATAAGCTGGTGAAGTTCATGATTCGGATAGGCGTGTTTTCTGTCCTCTACCTTGTGCCACTGCTAACGGTAATCGGCTGCTACTTATATGAGCAGAGCTACCGATCGGTGTGGGAAACCACCTGGGTACAAGAACGCTGCAGAGACTATCACATCCCCTGCCCTTACAAGGTGAGAGAACAGGAAACTGCTTTCCAAACCGCTCTGAAAAACCTTTTTTTTTTTTTTCTTTCCTTCTCTTTCTTTGACATGTAGTGTAAATCTTTAAGACCTGCATTTAGTGGATTTCCACAGTGATTGTAGATAGCTGTAGTTGTAGGTTTGTTTCATTATGTTCAGGTTGAAGCTCCTCTGTGCATCACAGCATCCATGAGCCTCAAGCAAAGTTCTGCTCGCCCTGTTGTTGTGAATTATTAAGAACTTTCCTTCTTTGTGCTTGAATGCACCTACTCTTCCTCTTCCTCTCTCTCTCTGTCTCTTTCTCTCTCTCTCTCTCTCTCTCTCTCTCTCTCTCTCTCTCTCCCTCTCTCTCTCTCTCTCTCTCCCTCTCTCTCTTATTGAAAAGAGTCTGTGTTGGTTATATGCTGAAGTACAAAAATAGACTATTCTGTGCTAGTTGTCAAGCTTGACTGAGCACTCCGTGAAACACTCACCAGGGATCAACAGTAAAACAGGCTTTTATTTAAAGGTGGATTATTTCAGTTTGTCTTGTCTCTCTCTCAGCATTACTTCCAGAACCCAACAGTAACACTATAGAAGAGAGATCCTTGTCCTCGGAATTGAAATAATGATCAGGACTGTGTGTTGGTATCTAGGGTAAGAGGTTTACTGAAGGATAGAACTTTGATGACAGCTGGTAACAGGCAGTGATTTGAAGACGAGGATCATTTTCCAAAGCTAAAATAAATACACTGGTCTAAGCAGTGGGTTTGTTCACTACAGGGCTGTTATCTCTAAAGTCAGTTTCTCTTGGCGAGCAAAGGAGCTTTGTGTTTTGTAGAATATAGCACAGAATAACACGACGCATCACCTGATAATGAAGATGAATGCTGACAAGCAGAGGGGAAAAAAGAGTCATTCCAGTCACTCTAGTAGCATGTACATTTGAAAGTCAAATAGGACATTCAAACAGAGAGTCACAGTTAGCGTATAGCAGCAGCTCCACGACAGCTTATTTGTGCCCTGAGAATACTTGCATCTCTAACATGATAAGATAAGAGAGAAATCACACATGACAGCTGAGAGGCTGTGAGAGAGCGCCGGGGCTGATTTGTCATCCGGTGACCAGGGAGATACTCATTCGGTGCAACGAGCACTGTGTATGTTTGCGTCCGTGACTGAGGCTGCCTGGCCTTGGTTTAATGAGGCCTTGTCCACTGCAGTGAGCAACAGAGGAACACAGAGGAAAAATCAGATCATTACCGGGGCTGTAAGACATTTGACAGAAGAGGTCAACATGCATCTCCTCATATAGAGGAGAGCAGCTTCCCTGCGTTGTCTGGATCGAATTTTTAGAGCTGGAAACTGAGGTTATAGCAGTGTGCGTTCCTGTGTTTTTTCTTTTTTTTTTTTCTCACCATGTGTTGAGTGTGTGTACTTTTAACAGGGTTGATTTGTATCAGTCATCATAGGGAATTCAGAATTGCCTGTAAGACTTGGAGGAGTGTGTGTGTTTATACTTTTAATGTTTGAGGTAAAGCTGACAGAAGAAAGGCTCAAGTGCACCATCTACAGGACAGTGAGAGAGAGAGGGAGAGAGACAGAGAGAGGGAGAAAGAGAGACAGGGAGACAGAGAGAGGGAGAGGGAGAAAGAGAGGGGGAGACAGAGAGAGAGAGGGAGACAGAGAAAGAGAGGGAGAAAGAGAGAGAGAGGGAGAAAGAGAGAGGGAGACAGAGAGAGGGAGAAACAGAGAGAGAGGGAGAAAGAGAGAGAGAGAGACGATTGTGTTGGCTGCAGTTCTGTTTATGCCGCGAGCAGAGGGCTGTGCACTGTGCGGAAATAAAACATATACTGCACACACAATCACACACAACCCCAGGGGTTACAGGGACTCACACAATTACACTGACACAGCGTCACACACACACACAAACATACACACACACACACACACACAAAATAAGCTATAGCCACAAAATGGCTGCCAACCCCTCTCTCCCTGGGGAAGTTTCCCGCAAGTAGCTTACTGATTTTAAGTGAATCCTCACCCAGCCATGCTCTGATCGTCCCAGTTACGCTGTGACAGCGTTATAATCGGCGTATAATACGATGAGCCCTCTCTCCGCTGTTTTACAGGTGGAGCAGACCAGCAGGCCCGACATAGCTCTCTTCCTCATAAAGTATCTGATGATGCTGGTGGTAGGAATACCCTCCGTGTTCTGGGTGGGCAGTAAGAAGACCTGCTTCGAGTGGGCCAGCTTCTTCCATGGTCACCGCAGAAAAGCGTGAGTTTCCAAAAACAACACACATGCTGCTTGTTACACTGTGAGATATATATATATGTATATATATATATATATATATATATATATATATTGAGTGTATAACTGTTCTTCCCCATGTAAGACAAGTCATTCTCAACGCACTTACTCAACCCAGGATTTACCTCTTTGATTTTAATGTCTCGTTTTAAAAATATCTTTAAGACAATGTCAGTTAATAAACGGGAACTGTAATGTGCTGTGTTTAGTTCTAAGTACTACGTGCACATGCCAAAACGTCCAGTCCGATTTTGTGTAAGAGTAAAGTAAATACATGAAGACCGTGAGGTTCTGTGAGCAGCAGTGCATGCTAAGGAAGAGTGTGTTGTAGTTGTAGTGAAAAGGCTTCCTCTCTGCGTACACACCCCTCTCCCCCTCGTACTAGTGCATTAACCCCTTCTCCCGTCCCCTCCTCCACCCACTCTTCCTTTATCCGATTTCACTCCTCCATCCCCACCGTTTTCCCTTTCTCTCTTCCCTCCCTCCTCCGTCTCTCGCTGCCTTCCATCCCGCCCTTTCCCTTCCCGCCGTCCCTGTCTCTCACGCCCACGCCCTCCCCCTCTCCGGTCCTCAGCGGCACGGTGAACGAGAGCAGGCAGGTCCTCCAGGAGCCAGACTTCACCCAGCTGCTGCTCCGAGACCCCAACACTCCCGTCATAAGAAAATCGCGAGGCACATCCACGCAGGGCACGTCCACGCACGCCTCCTCCACGCACCTCGCCATGCTGGACGAACCGCCCAGCGCCAGCACCAGCCGGGCGGGAAGCGTGCGCAGCAAAGCCAGCAGTTTCCACGGCAGCCTACACCGCTCCCGGGACGGCAGGTGAGGGCGGGGCCGCCGCAACCTCTTGGTTTCGTTCGGGTTAAGGGGTCGGTTGGCCGGTCGACTCCGTGTGTATGCGAAAGGTGTTTGGCTTTGCAAAAATCGAATCGTGTCAAATATTGAAATAAACACTTTGTTTCAGAAACTGAAAAAATGACATCTTATGGGTTCTTTTTTTTTTTTTCAATTTATAAACTATTCAGCATCAGAAAAGCAGACTTCATATTACTAACTTGAATTTTTTGTTTAATATGTGCTCAAGTATGTTGAATTGTCCTTACCTCCTGTCAGGTACACAGCGTGCAGTTTCCGCGGCCCTGAGGAGCGTCTCCCTTATGGGAGCATGCCCCGCCTCAATGAGCATTCCCGCCACTGCAGCACTAACCGCCTCGACAGCCAATCACGGCAGGGCAGCGTGCAGCGCCTCGAGAACCAATCACAACACAGCAGTGTGCGGGACCTTAGCAACACAACACAGGCTATCCAGAGCAGCCCTGGAAACGGCATTCACTGTGTCATAGAAGAGGATGCCACCACAGCTTAAACTGTGACTGTGAACCCCCTCAAAAGAAAGCGTAAGAGAAAGACCCAATGGGACACATACAAACAAAAAAAGAAAAAAAAAATCCTTAGCTCTCCCTAAACAGAATAAAGAGCTCAGTAAGAAAGGAGGGAGAGGAAAGCATTTTGTATTTGGTGTGAAGCAGGAATACAAGACCATACTAACTGAGACTGTGAAAGGAAAATGAGCTTAAGCTTGGAGACCAGTTTTTCACAGTTCCCTCTTTTGTGATGATCTCACATTTAGAGGTCAATTTTAACGCGATGGAGACGTGGAAAAAACGTCAACAGGGTAAAAAGACAAAGAATTCAGGTACAGAATCATAATGTTACGAATCCATGCACTGCTCTGTACTGTTCTCAGGCCCTTCATGTTGGTTTCGTTTAATCTTTTCATGCAAAGAGTCTACAGCAATGCATGACCACTACCAGTCCTGTCTCACTGTTTCACTGCATTTGGAATGAATTCAGTTTTAGAGTTGCCAACCGTTCAGCGTAAGACAACAGGAATTTTGATGGTATATGATTGTATAATTGGATTTTAGTTGGTGAACGTTGAACTGCAGATACCAGTTTGAGACACCAACTGTTTTCACGAACGTAGGATAGCTTGAGTGAATATGAAGGAAATTTTGTTTTTTAAACTTTAGAGAAGTAAATCCATAAGAGTACAGTCATGTTTTTTTTTTTCTTTTACATATTAAGCTCATGTCTATAAAAAAGTTTTAGCACTAAGGTTAGGAATTACATCAACTGTGTATACGTGTACATTTTTGTAAGCTGTGTAATTTGTAATAAAGACTTTGGTAAATGTGTCTGGAATGAAGTGATGCTTGTACTTCATTTATTGAGACAAAAGCGATTCAGGCACAATAATCAAAATCAGTCGTCTGTGTAATATCTCCTCAGTTTATTGAATACATCGGAGTCAGGTTAATATAATAAGTTGTCCACAAAAGCATAGTGGCCAGTTCCATACATTATTCGTTTAACCTTCCACCTTAAATATCTCTGTGCAAAAAAACAAACAAAAAAAAAAAAAAATTTTACATTACATGTAGAGAGCAGTCCTCATGAAAACCCCCAACATTTCAAATGAATGAAGGAAACAATACAACCTTAAAATCAAAGGGAATGATTACATCTATGGCATGCAAAACTGTACAAATTATTACAAAGCATATTCTAAAAAAAAAAAAAAAAATTGTAAAAGATTAAAGCGAAATAAAACAGAAGGTAATGTAGAATGTAAAAGCAGAGGTGTTTTTTTTTTTCTCTAAACAGTGACCTCTGTTGGTATTGGACCCGACAGCTCCCTTGTTCTCCCGTCTCTTGCTTCGGTGAACGTTTGTGAATGGAAATCCCCACGCATCACTGCAGTCATGCAACAGCTGCCAGGCGTGTGTTTCTTTAACATGCTAGCATCACAGGTGGAATGGAACTGACCGATTCAAGCGTCCTGAGTCAGAAGCCTGCGGATAAGCAGGCCTCTCGGGGAGCTAGCGAGTGGAAAACTCTGTGACAATCAAAAGCACGTGAAACTTAACCAGAAAATGATGTGAAATCGTTACACGGCTAAAATGATTTGGGGGGGGGGGGGGGCAGCTTTACGGGTACTGTATTAGAAGTGGGGTAAGGGGAGAGAAAAGCCCAGAGTGGACATAGAATGTATAAGGCTTCAGTTTTTTTCTCTTGTATGACTTGATTTTGGGGTACAAATCTCTACAATGCAAGGGACTCAACTCTTTTGGGTAGAATCCCTCAGAAAGCCCAGAATCTTACTAGACAGAATATACTGGTAAACACTGTTCCATTTCTTTTTTTCTTTTTTTTTTACTGGGAGCAATATGAATTATTATATAATAATACAAACACAAAACTAAGTCTTTTATCATTCAGTCTCCTCACTTATTAAAAATACAGTCTCAGGAGAAGAAGCTAATGACTGTTCATTAGCACAGAAGTACTTTTCTCCACATTATGATATTACATCCAATACAACGGTAAAGACATCACTTGATCCCAAACAATAGTATCTAGTGGTACACTGAAGAATTGCTTCATTCAGTACACAAAGTGCATCCAATTTCCTCAAAGGTCATAACACCAAGGCTAATTTGGCAAAAATGCTACTTCCCAAAGTTCTCTCATTTTACAAACAAATAAGACTTTTACATCGTGTGAATTCAGAAATACTTTATATCCAAGAAGGAATCGCAATGAGATGAATACTGCTCAACAACATGTGATGCTATTTTTGTAACACAACTGGAGTGTTTCTAAGATGGGGGGGGTGAGAGGAAGGGGGGTGGGCATAAAAAAGTAAAAGCACATAAGCAGTTTAATATCTTAGGCTGAGACTCCAGTAATAAAAAAAAAGAGACAACGAAAATAACAATCGGCATGTCTTTTTTTGTTCCCCCCTCCCCAAGACTTAAATTAAAACCAGTCGTCTAAAAGCAACAAAAGAACATTAAATTGGCCCAAAACTTTTCTCAAAAATAAAATGGAACTGGGATTTTCTCCCAAATTGTCTTCTCTACAGCGTTTTCTTCTTATATATTATACTTTACTTTCAACCTATGTACATTATGATGGCTAAAATCTGTGATTTTTTTTTTTTCTAGTTGGTGGGTTGGTTTCAGGAAGATCTAAATTATGTGGAAACTGGTCCCAATATTGCGGACATGGACAATGACTTGTGACAGAACCAATGATGTCATAATAGAACGACAGAGAGAGAGAGAGAGAGAGACAGCTTCTATAAACCCCTAAGAATCTAGAACAGGAAGCAAAATGGGAGATAACCTGGCAGGCACACCCCACTCACTATTGCAGCTGATTAGTATTTTGCTTAAGTTACAAACATGTCGCAGCGCACACCACTTCTGATGGCAAATTCAAAAAAAAAAAGAAAAAAAAAAAAAAACATATACAGTTGCATTTTGTCTTTTTTTTTTTTAATCCCTATTACGTGAGCCTCTAAAAGGGAGACCTGTTCCAGTTGTTCATGTGGTCCACAGTTGAAGTAATATTGTTTTTATATCTTATAATGTTTGACGGATAAATAAATAAAAGTTTGTTCCCAAACCCAGCTTATGTACAGAAGCGAGTGTCTTGATAAAATCCATTATTTTCCCCATTTTTTTTTTTTTTGTTTGTTTTTTGTTTTTTTCTGCAGTAGTGAGCATAGTGTCTCGAACAAAGCGCCTTGAACCAAACATCACGCCGCAATACGCAACCCTTAGGCCAATCGCTCGAATGAACTCCATGGCAGATCTAAAGGGTGGATCGTTTTTATTTCCGTGTATACTCTGCCCACAAACATACACGCAAAGACCCACTCACACGCACACACACACACACTCTCACACACACACACACACTCTCACACACACACACACACACACACACACTCTGGCATCATGACTCAGTGTCATCTCCTGGGTGTTTGTCCTCTGTGGAGATGGATCCTCTTGTAAAATGTGAAGTGAAAGGTTCTGGTAGTGCTAGGTGCAGTAACATGGGCAGGTGTGGAGTCCCGTAACAGGCAGGGCCTGGGCTCTTATTAGTTCGGTGAGTTTGGTGTGAGTCATGTGTCCCAGCCTGTGCTCTCCAGAGAGAGGGACTTGGTCTTGTGGGGCGAGGCAGGGCTTGGTGGACTGCTGAAGGTGGAGCTGTTGGAGGCAGTGGAATGGCGTGGAGAGTCTGAATCCTGAATGACACAAAATGAGAGGTACAAAATTAGTGAAGTCCTTTCAATTAGCAAATCACGTTTTCACTAGAGAAGCCTTTTTTGCAAAAGACAAGTGGATTTTTACTGGGTGAGCCACACAAATGAAGATGTTTTGGTGAAATCAGACATAATCTTAGAGCAGGAAGACAGTCTATTTAGTCTGTAAATACCACAAAAACCAACCTAAAGGAGAACATGAGTGAGAGCAGATATGTTTTCAAAATACAACTTAGCACTGAAGTCAAGACAACCATGTCCACTATTAACATTCAAACATCTCTTAATACACATTTGAGACTAATTAGGCCTGACTTCTTATTAACATTTCAACAGTTTAAAGGCTTAAAAGATTTGAATTAGGAGATTAAGAGTAGCGTTTCATATACCGAATGTTGTTTTTAGTGTGTTTAATAGAGGACCCATGAGTCAAATTTATAAATATACTGCACAGTCACATAGCTGCATCACTTTTTGTCAAAAACCGTTGACATCAACCCTGCATCCATATGACGAATGACACAAAAAATTAGCTGAGGGCTTGGCTGACAGTAAGTCATTTGGTGTTTTTGGTTTGTTTAAGAGAAAACTGTTTGGCTCTCACTCATGGCCGTTTGTGCCGGAGCGCGGCTAAACAAGGGCAAGACAACCGCGACGGTGTGGTCTTAAAACGCATGCAAAGCCTGAGAAAACTGGGCTTGACTACCACTCTCCTCATCTACGTGATCCACTAGATAACTAAAGGTCTACTCTCTGCCCCAAGCTTAGCCGCTACTGGTGTTTCACGACTGTCATTTTAGAAAGAATGCTGTATGGTGCCTCGTACATGCTAATGGTTATGGTTTCTCGCTACTGCAAGCGAAAAAAAAAAAGGAAAAAAATAAACAAATAATTAAAATTGGTGCAAACTGAAAAACAAAACAAAATGAACCATTCATTCTGTAAGCTTTGGCAAAACTGCGGCGCAGCCAGGGGCGGGGGGAGTGGGCGGTGAACTTTTGAAATGGCTCAGATCAGGGCTAAAATGGTGATGCGAGGGGAAGGGGGGGGGGGGGGGGGGTGTGTACAGGGAGAGCACATTGCAGATGCGTCTGGAGCGCACATTTTCAACGAGGGGGTAAGACTGTGAACATGTTGTGCGTTTTGGTTTTTTTGTTTTTGTCTTTTGCTTGCAATTGTGTTAACTTTACCTTCATCTTACTAAGCAAGGTCCTTAATGCCCTTTTCAGATCGGGGGTCTTCTCCGAAGGCGATACAGCCTGCCACTGAAGAGGAGAATTAGACTGAGTGCAAGAGAACGCCTTCCATACATGCTGGGGGGGGTGTACTGGGAGCGAGGGGAAGCTCGTGGCGTGAAAGTATGGTTGGGGGGGGGGGGGGGGGGGGTGTAAGGCACGGAAGGCCTTGGAGAAGGCGGTCGGAGATGGGGGCCGCTAGGCGGGGTCCATCACGTCTTTTAACGGATGGTGGCGAAATGGGAGGCCAGGAGATGGACGGCCCGGCAAGGTATGGGGGTGGGGGGGCTGGGGGTGCAGCGGGATATCTATGTCAGATTCTATGGGACGGTTTGCAGGATGTCTCGACTGGTCATCCAGCAAGCCACATGCAGACCCTCAGGAGTGTGTGAGAAAGAGAGAGAGGATGGAACAAATCTCTAGCATTGTGGACCAAGGACATGGCATGACAAGTTGGAACGGGAGCGGTTTGAACGTCATTATTTTCTGAGTGCACAGCTCCCTTAAAATATCTCTGCCAGACGAACAAAGATTCTAGCATTTGCTACTGTTTGGGTTTGTAAAAGAGCGTCTAAAGCAAAGACAGCTAGGAGATCGCTAAAGATCTTTCGCGACCGTCAGAAGAAACGGCGCTACCGAGGGGGGGGAGGTTTTGAAGACGCTAGTATTTGAGCAGCACGTTCTCTTTGCGGACGTTGGTCGAGATGCTGGTCAAATAGTGGCGGCTGACATAATGAGGTGATCAGCCTTGGCTTTTTCTCTGTGTTCTCACTCACCTCTCTGTCAAACTGGGAGAGGGGGGCGTCGCCCACATCCATGCCCCCGCCCGACGACAGCGAGCTCTCCGAAGGGGAGGTCATGGTCTGGCGCTTGGAGCTGTAGCTGCCGCCCGACAGCTCCCTCCTCAGAGCACTGCCATTCTGAGAAGAGGGTCCTGCCAGGGTGGAGGAACCAGAGCATTATGTGTTAAGAATGCAGGAAAAGAGGGGAGAAAAGCAGCAATATGGGGTTTAGAATGAAATTGGAAGTGAATTGAGACTATTTATGTAGGGGCTGTGAGATCATTTTAAAAGCCTCAAAAGCTTCAAAAAAAAAAAAAGCCCGTGACAGCTTACAGAGTGACTCTGCTTGGTACGACAGACATGTGGTTTCCAGTTTGCTGGAAGACTATACTCACGTATTCCCAGTCCACTGCTGGCACTCATGGACCTGCCGGGTTCACCTCTGGTCTTAGAGATGGAGGGAATGCTGACGGAACCGCTGAAAGCGCCCCGGTTATCCTGACCACGCATATTCTACAGGTTAGACACAGAAAGACAGAAAGACCACCCAACAAAGAGGACAGGGAGAAACATGCACAGACACACACACACACACACACAGAGACACACGGAAACGATGAGTGTGGACAAATGAATGATGGAACAACATGAAACAACTTTCCCAGCTTTCCTTAACAATGAATAAATAACCTCTCTCAGGAATACTGATTTACACCTTTTCTATTTCTATTAAGTCCATTCATTTCTCAATCAGGATTTTGCCAAATTGTCTTCTTCTAGAAACAGCACATCTACAACATGAGAGTGGGCATGTGATGAACAAGTGATCGATAACATGAGAAGACATGAGAACATGAGAAAAAACTGCGCTCGACAAACAGAATGCTTCATGCTCTAATCAGTGACCATGTTTATACAGATCCCCAGCAGAGTGCTATAGCAACAGTTGCTGAGGAAGTGACATCAAGCTCTGACAACAGACAGGATGTGATGTCACTCACCATGGGCAGGTCCTTGAGGATCTGGATGCCGTCTCCAGGTCCCATATGTGCTACATGGTTAAAGTTTGTTGGGTTGGAGATCAGCTTATTCCTCTTCTCAGGATCTCTCAGCATCTCCCTACAGACAGGAATACAACATAAGGAGATAGATTAGACATGACCTGTTTATCTCAGTTGACAGAACTATCTAAGCGCTGTTATCTTCTTACTTATAAGGGCTGTCTGCCTAATGAGGGAACGGTGAACAAGTAAGTCATTATGTTGGTATGGTCAAAATTCAGTTTGTCATATGTCAATTTCTAGTTGTGTGTATTACCACTTATGGGTGGACTTGTTATATATTGATGTGGCTGATCTATTGTTTTTTTTATACAAAAGAGCTTGATGATACAGCTATATGTAAAGGGACAGAATTTAGGGAAGACTCAGTTATTATTAGTGTATGCTCTGTGAGAAATGTCTCGGTCATAAAGGACCCAGTGAGGAGTGAGTGAGTGTGTGTGTGTACCTCCTTTGCTGTAATCTCTCCTCCTCAGGCACTCTGAATGAATAGCGTCTCTTGTTGTTTAAACTACGAACCATCTGCTTCCTGCTGTTATCACACACTTCTGGAACCACCAGCTCATCGCCCTCTGAAGCACACACATACACAGAGTTCGTCATCATCATCATCATCATCATCATCATCATCAACATCATCATCATCAACATCATCATCATCAACATCATCAACATCATCAACATCATCATCATCATCGTGTTCATCATCGTCGTCATTATCCTCATCTCTTTAAGTTCTCAGTTCTTAGCATCAGAACCATATGAGCCAAAACTGATCAAACTCGAGATGACCTTACTGACACTGCACATCCTCAGTTCTGTTCATCATCGTCACAGTCAATCTCATATTCCTGCAGGAACAGCTTCTGTTTGAAACGATTATGAGGGAAGAGCTGAGACAGAACTGTTGTTCTTACCTGCTGTTTTGTTTCTGAAGTAGATGAGTCTCACAGTCTCCGAGCCCAGCAGATTCAGAGAGCCATCCGAGTTTAACGGTCTCACCTGCAAACACACCACACACACACACCGCTCATTTCATTCAGTACACTTACGTAACTAGCTCAGGACTTGCATACTGTTGGTTAGTCTTATATGTGTTAGTAATCTTCATTTCTCCTCAGTGTTATTAAATTACAGTCATAAACATTTATGTATGTAAGAGTATTATTAAAATTGCATGAAGAACCTCTGACCTTTTTGAGAGGCATGGTCTGAATCCACTCCATGGTGTTCACGTCAAACACATCTACTGCATTCTCACTGTAAACTGACAGGTAGGGGGCACTGTAGCCTACGAGACAGAAAATGATCTCTACGTCACAACGGTGTACTGATTCAAAATACGTTTCTGTGAAACAACTTAACTCAAACAGGTTAACTTAAAAGCATTTCTCCTGTGTTACTTTCTTCTGCGTATTACTACTTCTCTTTATTAGACTACTCATCTCTTAATACTGCCGTTTGTGCCTTGGACATGACCATAAAAGGACCGATCAAAGGTTTGTAGCACACTCACAGCAGGCGATAGGTACGGCTGGCCACATCAGCTCCTGCTGTCGCGATCTCCTACCCTGAGAATCCACATAGACACCAACATCGCTGAAACACAGTAGTTGCTCTTTGCTGGAGATCTCCACAGCACAGAGAGCATCCAGTGACTTCTGGCCGACGAAGGTCAGCGTGTGGTCGTCTGGGTGGAGCAAGCAGATGGGCGGGGCATCACCGTGAACAGTGTAACGCCTAAATCCTGACTGGAAGCCTACGCACAGACGATCACTCATCAGCGACATCCACTGGACTGGGTTAGGCACCTGTGATAGAACAACTAGTCAGTAACCATGCCAATCAGCACTAATACCCCTTTATATCTCTAATATGCTATTATCTGGCCTGTACGTCAGTATCAGCTTTAGAGCTGTAGTGATAGGGGACCTGGCCACGTAACTGCAGGGTTACACTTCATCCTAACATTTCAGATGTGTTAGTGTGTGTGTGTGTGTGTGTGTGTGTGTGTGTGTGTGTGTGTGTGTATGTGTGTGTGTGAGAGACATCCGTCTTAGATAGAAACAGCTGTAAATTACTCTGGATAAGTTCCCTCAGCTAAATAAACAAGACATAAGAGCATCAGCTAAACCAACAGACTGTGACTGTAGTAAAATAATATCAGATGCTTCCGCACATCTGTGATGGAACATCAGGAAGCATGCACGAATGAACCAAAATATGAAAACGACTAAGACAATCAATAACACACGTTAGAAAATGTTCAAAAAGAAATATTAGTAAATATAAATCCCAACAGGCAGATCGGAAACATCAATAAGAGCGCGTGAACGCATCAGCTCAGACGCTGAAGGTTCGTTGGCGGTCAAGTGACGAAGATCTGCGAGCCGAACCTGGATCTCTTTGAGGAGTCGGTGCCGATGCTTGGTCTTGTTAATCTCGTAGCAGACGATCTGTCGTTTCATGGCCACACACAGACAGGTGAGGGCGCCGTTCCGCAGCACGCCGGAGGCCAGGCCGTGGCAGGTTTTGGGCTCGGGGAGCTTAATGGATTCCACCTCGCGCCCGTCCAGCGCCGTCATCGGGATGAGACGCACGTGACGGTTTCGGCCCGAGACCACGGCTATCAGCTGCTCCGAGGGAATCAGCTCGACGTGGCAAACTTTCTTAACGTCGCTCACACGGATGATCTCTGCGCGGAGGGAAGGGGGAAAAAAAAAAAAAAGCTCGAGAAATGCGATGAGGACGAATAAGAATCTCGATACAATGGCTCTGTGACAGGATCAATGTGATGTCTTGTTCTATGTTATGTGTCCCATGTGTGTGTATGTATGTCTGTATGTATCAACAATTAAAAAAAAAAAAAAAAAAAAAAGAATCTCGATACTAAATGATTCCAGACCCCGTAGCGCCGTGGGGCCAGAGGTGTTTCACTTCAGATCCATTAATGACTCAAATTATAATTCACGTCTTACCATCTTTGGTGACATGAATCACAAAGAGACCCTCTTCGTTACCCAGGGCAACACGTTCGTGATCTGTTGAAACACAAAAAGATATATCCCAGTGTCCTTACAATAATTAGGCACTAAACTGAAGCTTATTTTCTAAGCGCAATATTACAGGCTTATATAAACACATTGTCTACAAATACAGAAAAAAAAACTGCCTTACAGTACGTTCTTTGTGCAAGTCTGCCACAAATTTCTGTCCAAATAGCTGATTGGACATAGAGGAGTACTAATGTGTGTCTGTTAACCGTTAATTGGATATAGATGAGAAGTGATCTGTCTCTAATAATGGCTGACTGGATATAGAACAGAAGCGATGTGTCTGTGATAATGGTTAACTGGATGTAGATGTGAAGTGAGATGCCTGTGATAAAAGCTGATTGGACATAGAGGAGTCCTGACATGTCTGTGATAAAAGCTGATTGGACATAGAGGAGTCCTGACATGTCTGAGGTGACAGCTGATTGGCTGTAGAGCAGGGGCAACGTACCTATGATGGCGGCCGACTGCGTGGTCTTGATGAGGGGCAGCATGCTGTCGTAAGCCTCTTTGGGCACGTAGACAAAGCGCTCCTTCAGCTTGTTTTTCCTCAGGATGCGGTGAAGCTCGTTCAGCGCCGTCACCCACTTATGCCTGTCGCTCTCGCTATCGGCCAGGATAAGGATGGACATCCTCTGACCAGAGGAGGCTGAGAGATGGGACGCCGTCACCTGAGGAAAGGGTACGACATGATGGGTACGATGAACAAGCTCCAGTCTGTCACCAAGCACTTCACTCGACACTGCTGTTACGACGACATCAACCACAGAACTTTACTCAAGCGACAAGGGTCTCCTACCCTGAATATGCAGGGGACGTCCTTCCTGTTGGCATGGATGACATCAGAAGCCAGAACGGAGCTGACAGAAAACTCTTCGTCCCTGAAGAGAGAACACGGGGGACAGACGGACATTTGCAGTTACTGCAGCGCATCGATCCTTTCTATCCTTTCTCGATATTTCTCTGACTGGGTCAAAAAAGACAAATCTTACCTCATGTCTATAACTTGGCTCACTGCCACGCTGGGCTGGACCGTCTTGCCCTCTGACATTTCATACAGGAAAAGCTTAAAGTCACACACTACGGCCATGGCCCGTTGCCAGCCCTTCTTCACCCCCGTGGGTTTGGGCACCTGTGGAGCAAAGGTTGAAGTGTAATTACAGCACTTCTACACAGAGTGAAAATGAATAACACAGAGTAAAACTATGTATCTAAAACATCCATCCATTACAAAAGCTTGGCTCAGCGGCTTTAGGCAACATTACCAATAGCCTGTGGTCATTTATAGCAACTGTCTGGATTGTAATTGATAAAATGAGAAGGGGTTGGACGGTTTTTCATGAGAGGAGAAGCTAAGTGGTTGAGGGATTGCAATAATTAAAGAGATAAAACATGTTTCGGTATCGCTTACCTTGACGTAGCCCTCGTAGGCCGTGCCGGTTCCCTTCTGTGGGTCGAAAGTGAACGTGCCTTTGGTTTGGTCGGGCAGCACCGGGCACACAGCCGGCGCCTTATCAGCGCAAGTCACGTGACAGGAGAAATTACACGCTGCAAAGAGAGACAGGATAACAGAAAAGACAGAAATATTATCCTTCTCGTATTACCATGCATCAATGTTATGTGAACGTACAGGACAACCACATGGACACCCTTCACAAAGAGAGACCATTTCGGCCCCCCCCCCACCCCCCCTTCCCTCCCCTCTCCCACTGACCATCGCAGGCGCAGCCCTGTCGGCTAAGTCCCACCATCAGAGAGGTGCACTGGTTACATTTTGTGGGGATGCTGAAAGATTTCACCGTGAACTGGTGGGCTTTGGGCTGTAAAACAGAAAAAAAGATACAGGTCATTATTGTAGTCGGAGAAGTGTGAAATTGGCACCTTCTCAGTGCCATTTAATATAATAGCACAGAGCTCCCTGGATCCAGGCTGGATAAAAGAGGTTTCTCTGGGGGGGGGGTTGGTTTAGGTTTTAGAGGGTCTTACCTTAGGTGAACCGTGTCCGAGGCTGCTGTAGCCGGACCGTACAGTTGGGGTGTGGATATTACGAGCAGGATGGTCGATCAGCTGCACACAGCAAAAACAAATTCATTTTAAGCACTCTGTGACCATTTGACGTATCAGTACCTCACACTGGGTCAGAGTTAAGAGGCTGGGAGTCAAGACAGCACCTCGATAGGCTCCATGTCGCTGGCGGTGGAGGGCGACCTGGAACGGGACGACATTCTGCGGGACTTTGAGTCTTCGTCCCGCGACGGTGTGTTCGAGGGGGTGAATTCCACCGAGTCCATCTGGAAAAAGAGTGATAGAGGAACAACAAGAAAGCGAGATTTAGAGAAAGGTAAGATTCGGGCCGCGCGCACGATAACCACACGGGCGATAACGATCCATTAACACAATCGGGGGGGAAAATCACAGATCACAGCCCAGAAAAAGTAACAACCATGCTCGTAAAACGTACGATGAAACGAGGCCCGACTGGGCCCGAAGCCAACCAGAGAACAAAGAAAGCTCCGTGCTCACAAGAAAGACCACACACCACTTATACATGCACAACAGAGAGAAAACCCCAAAAATAAGACCTCTGCTCCAGATGCTGTGGCTTTGTGGCACAGAGAACAAAAAGGAGAAACACCCAGTTTGAAGCTTTTAATGGCTGTTGCTAGTGGTTACAAATGAGTACGGTGCCAACAGCCCCATCCTGAGGTTTAACGAAGAAGGGCAACTCGTTTCTTTTTTTTTTTTTTTTTTTTTTAGTTAAGTCAAAATCGTGCGGGAATTATCACGTATGTAGTGCACTCTGCCCCTTACGTTCCTTAGCACGGTTTCTTAAGAATTCTAGATGAATTGAAATAGCTGAAGTTTGACGACAAACCTCAGACGCGTTCAGACATGAAAAGACACCGGACTGACCTCATGCAATGAAACACAGACACTACAGAAACCTTTAAGCACCCATGCAATACACTCCAAACAGGTACATATTCCACACAGAACAGAACAGAACAGAACTGAACTATGAGAGAGGGAGAGAAGGTGAGAAGGAGAACACATTGTCACAGAGCACAAAACTGCTGCTTACACGTCTGCCTTTGCTTCCTGGACCATAGGAAGGAGAGCGCTTGAAGGTGAAAAGAAAAAAAGAAAAGATAAACAGAGAAAGAGAGGTATTGGTATTGGTTGATATTAACTGAATAATAATAAAAAAAAAAAAAAGAAACCAAAACACTCATCCGGGGCGTTATGGGACAGTGGAAGACAAAAACACCGGGGCATTACGGGAAGACAAAAACACTTTTAAACATTTCGTTTAAATACAGCATGTCGGTCACACTGTGGTCAAGTGTTCACGAGATACGTTCAAGAATTCGACATGTCATATCGTGTAACTGCAGCATGTTTATGTCCAACAGGGGGAGCTCAACAGTATGCAGAATTACTTCCCATGCAATTAAATACAATCATTTTTAACTACACCAAGTCCTCAGAGTCTCTTTCTGTAAACAGGTGTAGCTTTTTAGTATACTTTATAGACGTAACGCACAAATGTACCCCACATGTGTATCAGCTCTGAATCCATTATTCTGGAACTGCTGGTTAAAAAAAAAAAAAAAAAAGGAGAGGTGTAGGCAAGAGGGACATGTTGGGACAAATCTAATCTAGGTCTCATATCTGGACGCACACCAAACTACAGCACAAAGGAGTCACGTCACATGCACAGGTTTGGATAAGAGCAGCTATCACGATAGACGAAGGAATCCAGGAGCTATCAGAACCATCAGTTCACAGCCTAGACGCGACATGTCCTGAGAAATACTTTATAACAATGCGATGTGCGAGAAACTAATCTTAATTTTCATGAGAAGCATATCGAGAAAACTGGCCCTTACAAATCCGTTGAGGGCAAAACGTGTCTGGTGGCGTGCTTCTCATTACACACCCATTAATTCACATGACTAAACCTCTTTCCAGCACACACACACACACAAACACACACAAACACAAACACCTGCTATACTACGGTGTACAGGACATAGGTGAAACACAGCTTTCCCGACACTGCCCAAACGGAATGATATAAACAATTCTGTTGGCCTTTGAAAGAGCCAAAAATACAGGCCAACCTCATGTGGGCTGGGCTGAATGTTGGGTCTATCACAATGTGCTCACATTTCCTGTCTTTGTTAAATAGGTTTAAATCTGCAGACAGTTTGGAGGTTAATGAACATATATGACAAAGGTGCATTGAGATGTTTGGTTGTAATCTATGGCTCAGTGACCATAATTAAATGACTCACAGATACTTCCTCTGTTAGCCTCTCAGTTAAACTCTCTTTGTGTGTGTGTGTGTGTGTGTGTATTGGGAAAAAACTGACTGACTGTAGAGGGTAAAATTCCCCAAAAGGACGTAACGGCAACAGAACTGAGAACAAACTTACGTCTTCCCAAAACTCAACTAAAGAAGAGGAGGATGAGGAAAAAGAATCCTGATTGACAAAAAAAAATGAAAGAAAAGGGAACCAAATCATCATATTCCAATAAAAGTCAAATAAAATGTGAGAGGAAAAATAGTGCATGAAAGTACATTCATTACAAAAAAAAAAAACATTCAGAGCTCAAAATAGTTTAAAGTAAATTACATTCTTAGAACTCAAATACTGTTTACTGCCTCCACGCTGACACAAAAAGAGAGAGGGAAACTGTTTACAAAAACCATGGCGTACTGGGAATGACACTTACATCGAACTGGTCCAGAGCTGAGGTGGGAGCATTAAGGAATGCCAAGAAGGAGTTCTGGGAATCCTGGTGCTTCACTCCTTGAGAAATCAAGCAGATTTCACAGAGGACACAGTACATTAAGACTCACATGTGTAACAAGTCTCAGAGTACTGATCTGGGATTAGTTCCCTGCAGTACATACAGTGGGATGTACAAGAGTTAAAAAAAAAAAGAACAGATTAGCACCCTTACTCTTTTTATTCAAACTTTAATGAGTTCTTAACTCCTATGCTAAAAGGCTCAGGAGGCAACCGAGTGGTTCTACAACTCCAGCCTACCGGGGTACAACTTCTTCACCTCTGAATTTCTACACACAGAATCCAAAATACGCCCGTATCTGGGTTACGTCCTCACCCCTCCTCATGCGCAGCTCCTCCGTCTCCTTCCTCAACCTCTCAATCTCGGCTAACAGCTCCTGGTTCTTTGCCTCCGACTCCTGCAGTTTGCTGCGACCCAGAGCAAAAGTATTTGACTGTGTGAGAAGATCTGAGAGCTAATGAGGGGAAAAAAAAAAAAGATGGTTCTGTTGAGAACTGTACCATTCGGTGGAGATGTTGGAAGCTTTGACTTTGTTCAGTTCATCCTGGATGGACTGCTTCGCCCGAATCTCCGCGTCCAGCGCCGACTGGAGCTCCAGCCTCGCAGACATGTCCAGTTTGGCGAAGCGTCGCATCTTCCAGGGCATGTCCTGACAACGGGATGGAGAGGGACGTCGTTTTAGCGTAGAACTGGAGAAATGACATTTGTGTGTGTGTGTGTGTGTGTGTGTGTGTGTGTGTGTGTGTGTGTGGTGCTCTGAATGTAGCACACACTAATTAAAGAAGAGCATGTCATGTTCAGTGTGTTTGTGTGTGTGTGTGTGTGTGTGTGTGTGTGTGTGTGTGTGTGACCCTTACCGTGCCTTTGGCTCCCAGACTGGTGTTCCTTAGTCCCTCAAGCTCTTCGGTCATTTTCGTGGCCAGAGCCTGGAGGTACCCACGAGCGTCCTTTTCATCACTCACCCTAAACATATTCATAATGCGCGCACGCACACACACACATGCACGCACACACACACACACACACACACACACTTTATTTAGCATTCCATCTCCCACCAACACCTCACCTAGCAGTAGCCTCTGTACATTAGAGCCCAAGTAAATCCTTTCACCATAAAAAAAAAAAAAAAAAAAGATATGCTTTCTTTGTGAGTACTGAACTAAAGCCTTAATCCACTGATTGGATGGGTGGGCGAGTGGGTGGAGGGGGGGGAGACAAAGCATCGGGGAATTTCAGCAGTACATGCATGTGAGACACATTCACCACTAGGGGGCACCAGCATCAGCAGACACACATGCTACATACATCCTGAGTGAGTGTGGGTTAACACTGCCTGTGTACGCATATGCGGAGGCTGCATGCGAAGTGTACGCTCACCACTGGATGATTTCAGTGATCTGCGCCTCCCAGTGAGCAACATTCTCCTTCTTATCAGCCAGCTCCCTCATGTCGTCCTCCAACTGTCTGTTACTGTCCCTCAGCCTCTCAAACATGGAGCTTATCTGGCGACAGGAGGAGAAATAGGAGAGACACACAGAAAAAGAGAGAGACAGGTGAGAGAGAGGGGCAGACTAGGATCTGTCAGCATGATTCAAAATAGTACTGCTCTTTATGAATACATCATAATTCAGCTTTCAGTGCGGTTATGTTAAAAAGAGAAAACTGGGAGGATACTTCTGCCACCAGCAGGAGTTTGTGGATATTTCATCGCTTCATCTGCTCTAAATCATTTTTTAATCTTTGCTGCGTAAGACGCTACGGGTGTAAAAAATGAGAAGTGTTTAAAAAATTGAGTGGGATCCGAACCCAAGACAGGCGAATGAGAAAGAGCTTCGTAATTCACACAGCATCACAGAGCAGGGATTGGCCAAAGTGGCATTCAGTTAATACAGTCATACCACAGGTAGTAAATCAGATTTACCACTGTTCAAATCAGGCCCATTCAATGCAAAATTAGCGTTAAATAGTAGAAATGACAAGTCCGGCATTTTAGCCCTGTATGATTGGGTTTGATCAGTATGTTATTTTGTTAAAAACATCTCTCATTCTGTAACAATTCCTTCCAAAAGTCACTATTCCCACTTCTGTTTCTAAATCACTTCCAAGTAAAATTTCAACGTTAATATTTCAAGAGAAAATGAACAGGAACTTGGTCTGAACATGTGTTATCCCATTGCTGGTATTTTTTATGAAATGCATAATGTTTAATAGGCAGGCCATGAAAATAAACACTGCTTTTATATTCAACACGCCTGAACTCCAATACATTTATTTGACTTGGGAGCTACCAACTTATTCTCATTTGTGCTTTGGTCCAAGAAACACAGTTGGCATTCCAAAAACAGTTCCGTGTGTGTGTGTGTGTTTGAAGGTATGGTCTGATTGCAGGAATTTCAATGGAAAAAGAGTGCGTTTTCATGAGAAAACACAGACAGGATCTAACAAGTCAGAAACCCTATTGTTGTAAATATCGATGTAAAAACTGTGCGTGTGAGTGTGTGTGTGTGTGTGTGTGTGTGCGTGCGCGTGTGTTACCTCACGTGATTATTGCTGTGTATGAACAATGAGTAAGTATATCTCTCAGTGTTTGTGAATGTGTATGTAAGTATCAGAGAAAACATTTACCTTATCCAGCTCAGCAGTGAGTTTCTTATTCTCTTCCATCAGAAGAACCCTTTCTCTGTCATACTTCTGCTTGTACTCAGCCTCAAACTCCTCCCTTTCGCTTTGGCTATCACACACAGAGAAACACACGCACGCACGCGCGCACACGGACACAGACACGCACACACGGACACGGACACACAAAAATACACAAACATCATCATGATATACATGTTAGCAATGTCATGAACAAACATACACCACAAAATGTAGAGGGAGGCTACGGCATTCCTGCCAAGGTTTTTGGTCTGAGACACACCTAATTCATCGCATAAAGGCCACCATGCAAGGCCTGTGAAGAGTGTTGAGGTGTTGCTGGATTTGGCCTAGACCAACCTCTTTAAAAGTCTAGTTCTATAGTAGACTTTCTTTAATTAATAACACAGTAGACATTAGGATATCAGGGTTACATCTATAGATGTCAACATATGTTTATCATCATATATCTACAACTACTATTACAGTAGACATGATATTACTTCATGCATCTGGAATTGGTGTTGAAACCTTCCTCGCCATTCGTATTTCTATTAAGTTCAGTGGTTGACGCTGTGTGATACACCCTTATATAGTCATTCCCTGAAGCACAGGCACAGACACACACACACAGACACAGACACACAGACACACACACACACACAGACACACACAGACACACACAGACACACACAGACACACACAGACACACACAGACACACACACACAAACACACACACAGACACACACACACAGACACACACAAACACACGCACAGACACACAGACACACACAGACACACACAGACACACACAGACACACACACACAGACACACCTTTCTCTGCGGGTCTTCTCCAGCTTGTCTTTAAGCATCAGGATCTCTTTCTGCAGGGCAAGTTGCTGGCTTTCAGCATCGCGTAGCTCTTTGCGAAGGCCTTTGATCTCTGCGCTGTGAAGGGTCTCTCTACGGCTAAGCTCCTCCTCGTGCTGAACGCTTTTCCTTTCCAGCTCCGTGCGCAGTCGACTCACCTCCTGCTGCTGATCCCAGTTCCCCGCCGTCTCAGAGAGACCCGCCTCTGCTTGCTTCTGTTCCTGTCGCCATCACACCAGCACAAGAAACCAGGGTTACAGCAGGACTGAGTGAGCTGGTGGGTACTCCAGTGGGTGTGTGTGTGTGTGTGTGTGTGTGCGTGTGTACACATGGGTGTACTACCTTGACTCCCTCCAGTTCCTCCTCTAGCTGTCTGCTGTACTGCTCAGCTCTTTCTCTCACTTTCCTCTCCTTTTGGGCCTCAGCCATCTGCTCCTCAGCCTGTCCCTCTAACTGAGAGCAAACAGCACACACCATGGCTCACAACATACATTAAGACACCCATTCACACGGTACTGCATACACACACGTGTACTTTCTAATGTATGGTCAGAGGGTATGGGGGAGAAAGGAGCTGTCACCTCTTTGCGGGTCCTCTCGGCCTTGCGCACCTCCAGCCGTAACGCCTCCACTTTCTGAGAAAGTCCCTCCATCTCCTCCTCCTTGTCCCGGAGTTGGCGGGCCAGTCGCTGCTTTTGGGAGCGTAGCTCGGTGAGTCGGTCGTTGATCTCCGAGAACTCCTGCATGGCCACCTTCCTCTGGCTGTGCGCCTCCTTTAGCTCCTTCCCCTGAGCTTTCAGCCGCTCCATAGCTTCCAGAAGCTCCTACAGGGGCCGCGGTGAGTGGGACGAGAGAGAGAGAGAGAGAGGGAGAGAGAGAGAGAGAGAGAGAGAGAGAGAGAGAGAGAGAGAGAGAGAGAGAGAGAGAGAGCGCTACTTCAGAACAACAGTTAAAATAAATAAAGACCTATTTATTCAACGCTATGCAAATAATATGCCAACAGACAATTTCCGAATAAACATGCATATGCACGCACAATCACACAAACACATACACACCTTGTGAAAATCTTCTTTTTCCTGTGAGACACTTTTAAGCTGTTTTTCCAAGGTTTTGATGAGCTTGGAAGAGTCCTCCAGATCTCTACGAGTTGTACTGGCTTCCTCCAGCTGCTGCTCCAGTTGTTCAGAGTCTGAAACGCACATGTTAAATCACAGACTTTCCCATCTACTCAATGTTTACCCAATGACACAGCGGATCGCTTTTCTTCCACAAAGCTAACGTTATGTTTCAAGGTTTGTGACACGGATGGTGAAAAGAGTTTAGATGATCTCTGTTTTATCATTTTTGCTATGTTACATATCCGTAACTCACCTGCAATCTGTTTCTTCAGGATGTCAATCTCACTCTTGAGGCTCCTGATCTCCACCTCTTTGTTAACGCTGAGTGGGGTGTCTGTGTTGGGGTACTGCAGAGCCTGCACTGTCTGGGTGGACTCTGGGGAGAGACAAGAGAAGGAAAGAAAGACGGCAGGGTGAGCGGTTCTGCTCGACTGGAAGACAGGACAGGACAAATGAAGGACTTCTGACCCTGGTGTACGTCCAGCTGCCGGACGGAGAGGTTCTGAAGCGGGACGGATCATTACACGAGCCCGTGTGTCCGTGCGTCTGAGATCGTGCTGTGTGAGGCCGGGTACCCGGGTGCTTACCCTGTAGCTTGCGGCTAAGCTCGGTTTTCTCCTGTTCCAGACGGCGGATCCTCCTCTCGTAGGCCTCTGAAGCCAGGCTCTCCTCCAGACTGCGCTGCAGGCCGGCGTCCACCTGGGTAAGGCCCACAGTCTCCCGCAAACACCCCCTGTCAGACAGCGTGCTGCACACACAGGACAAAGCAGTCAACACCACAACATTAAAACATTCACACAGACAAAGACCAAACGAGAGCTAATCACAAGGTCCAGCCACAACATTCAACTAAAACTTACATTCAATTATGTCAGGCCATGATTCACATAAACTGAGGCTGAGGTCTCCTCACCCACATGTTACTACTATATACCAACTATACGGTTAGTAGATATCCAATGGCATTACTAATACTGAACAGGCAGTCTGCACAGAAACACTGCAGGCATTCTGTAGACATAACTAAATTGGCACTGACTCAAAATAGCTTTATGGACTATTTTGCCACATAGATGCCTTGAAAATCAACAACAATAAGCCACTCTTATAACCTTTTCTAACGTTCAGCTCGTAACTCACCAATTACTAGTGTAGGTGAAGCCCACAAATGGGAGGTGATGTCCAGAGAAGGCAGTGTGGGATGGTGGGGGCATGGTTTCCTAAAATGTTTCATAAAACAAAGGCAACATGTTTCAAACAGGCATCAGTAAAAAAAAAAAAAGGTGCATGACACCAATCATTCAAAGAAGGTCATCTTTGCCTCGGTTTTACGAGATAAAACATTTTCTAAGGTGAAACTGGAGGCTCTGTCTTTGACAGCTTCATTCCACCCTTGCTATATGCTTCAGTGTGTGATCTTATTAGTGCATCTAAGTTATGTAGCTTTGAGCTTCATGTACCAGAGCAAATGGACATACAAAAGTATGCGTCTGAACATGGAAAACATTAAAAACTTTAAAAAGCCAAAGTTACCTATAATATCACACATATGTATTTGAGGGCACTTTTATCCATGGCATACAGGATCCTATACTCATAATAGAGGGCACTTTCTACCCATAGCAGATGCTAAGATTAAAACAGCTTCAGTAAGCAACTTATCGTGGAAATTATGAGAAAATTTTAATATTCTGCATATTTCTCACACACACACACACACACACACACACACACATATATATATATATATATATATATATATATATATATATATATATATATATATATGGAAGCATCTGGTGGTCTCTCTCAATGAAGTCATAACATACATTGGATCAGATATCACACAACTTGTTCAATACTTTGGGAGAAAAACCAATCCATACTGAGTTCTTGAGGCAGTCGTCATCCACGTCAAAGTTGGAAGTGTCCGTGGGGCTGCTGACTTCAGGGATGTAGGGGGCCTCGCAGGCACGGATGTTTTCCCAGTCGATGCCCGAAAAGAACGGGTGCTGCTTGAAGTCCTCGATGCCGTTCTGTCCAAGCCGGTGCTCACGGGAGCAAATGAGTCGCCGGATCAGGTCTTTGGCCTCCTCCGAAACGTCGGCCACGTTAAGAGGGAACTGGAAACGCTCCTGAGAGGGAAATGACACACAAGGCTGAGTTCCTTACAATGGTACTGAAGCTGGAATAAGCTGTGGTCTAAGTTAAATGAAACTATTTTAACATAGACAATCACATTCTAACCTTAGCTAGCTAGTTTACAGTAGCTCACAGAACTAATATACAGCTTTGGCTGAATAAAGACTTTCTAAACGTAACGACCAAGTTCACTGTAGTTCAAACCATACAAAAAAAAGACTAACAAAATCTTACAATGAAATACTCTACTTAAAACCTCAGAATTAAAATGTTTACCTCACTATCGGGATGAGATGTCTAAGCCAGATACATTTGATAAAGAAAACATAAAGAAAACATTGAAAGCACAAATTCGGTGGAGCGCATACACAAGTACGTCAAAATCATGCAGCATGTATCTTTCATGAATTGTGAGTAAAATCAGACTTTTAAAAGATTTAAAACGCATTAACAGTCTAGCCACTCGTGCCATACCGAACACTGAGTCATAGAAAAAATTTTTAAAATAAAGTAACTCTTCTCACAACAGAGGCATTACCTTATGGTTCATAATCTTTCCGTAGGTTTCCACCAGTGACTCAGCATAAAAGGGGGTCTCTCCATACAGCATCTCATACATGCAGACACCAAGAGACCACCAGTCACACTCTGGCCCGTACTTTCCCTTGCCGTCCTCCATCGCCTGCAGGATTTCAGGTGAGATGTAGTCAGGCGTCCCTACTGCAACTGAAGATTGGACCTAAAGGCAGACAAAGAGGTAGGCATTCAACTTGTGTTGTATACCAAGTCTTAAGTTGTGAGCTCAAACCGTACAATATGCTGACATTGGGAAGGAAGTGCAGGTTTGAGGAATTCGAGTAAATGAGGCACGATAAGGGCTCCAAACAGTGCACTGGGCCCAAATCGCATTACATGGACGTGACTGCTCTCGCTTATGACTGGTAATCTCTGGAAGATTTTGCTCTGTTCGCGGCAGCGACGAAGTATCTGGACTCACTGTTCCATCCTCCATGAGTTTGAGACAGGAGCCAAAATCTGCCAAGCGGATGTGACCGTTCATGTCCATCAGAATGTTGTCTGGTTTGATATCCCTGATAAACAGAAACACAAACACACAGACCATTACAACACATGGATAATTATTTGAAAATTTTGAACGAGGGCTCAATCTTCAACATGGTTTCAGGCCCTGGCTACCTCAGATCACTCAAATCTTTTGACCCCTGAGTTGAATGTTCTCACCTGGCCACAAAACAATAGTGGGCATGCGGGTTTGAAAATGTTCTATGACTTTGAACGCTTTTGACATAAACGGTTTACTGTTATTTTTCAGCCAACTGTAATACAATGGAAACAGCACAGACTGCATGTTAACAACTTCAAGTTATGGGTCTCCCTTTGCTTATGCGGTGTTTGTAGCGGGTGTTGATGTGTAATTGGAGGTCTCAGTTGGAGCAGAGGAGGTGATTGACAAGCCTCTAGAGAAAGCGAGAGAATGAGTGTTTTGTGTTTTGGAGTTTTGGATGCCTTCACTTCTAAGAGTCATTAAGCATAAGACTGAGCTCTCTCCGCAGTTACTGCCAGCCGCGCTTAGCAGAGAAACAGTTCAGACGCACACATCTAAAAAATATGTCTTATTTTCGCTTTGAAAAATATACAACTCTGAGATAAAAGCAAATGTGTACGTCAAACACACCCTATGACATACAATAACAAGCATACATATTTGGTTTTAACTGAAAATTTGACACACAGCCTGAGACCGGGAGGTCTGTGTGAGAGAGAGCAGCAAGATCTGAAAGGCAGGTGGTCCCAGGCAGACCAGTAAGCTCAGCTGTGCCCAACAAGGGTCACAGATCAAAGTCCAAATGTCATCATTAAAGGAAGCATGAGAACAAGCTGAAGACCACAGGTGTTAACCCAGAAACTAAGAACAATTTTATGGCCTCAGTTCAACATCATGTGCTCCTCTGCGCTCCGTCAAGAAAAAGTTTGAAATGAAATCTCTTAGCAACTGTTCTCTCAGACTGTGCCTGCGGGTAACCACAATTAAGGACAGATCACATGCATTACATCTTCATGTCAACTCAATAACACTCAGTGTAATTATGGTTAAACACACTATTACCTGATCTGCTTTTACCTACACAAATATTTCAGATTGGTGATACAACACGCAAAAAAAACAGGTTTTTCAGCTGTGAACCAATTCTTATTGGCTGTGTTTCAGGTTTTTCAGCTGCGATCCTATTTCTTATTGGCCACTGATATTTGCACCACCCGCAAACACATTGTGACCACATGTAGACACACCCATTCAAACTTCCCAACCTTTATCATAATTCACATTTATAACAAAGACAACACACCTCACACAGAACTTTCCACTATGGTGTCAGAGACATTTTCTCTCACACACAAACTAGTTTTAAGGTAAGTGTGTTCACAGAGGGGGGTTCATAGCATCAGCACACCATTAATCATTAAGCCTGCTACCACATGAGACAGTGTAGCATTTCGCTCAGTTTTAAAACACTTTTGTGTGTGTGTGTGTGTGTGTGTGTGTGTGTGTGTGTGTTTGTGTGTGGCAGACACCCCCTGCTGCTAAGTATGCTCATGCTCTACAAGGCCTGCCTTCGTACTAGCTCTGGAGTGAGGTTTTTGTGAAAGTATGTGTGTCAGGGTAGAAGAACTGGGTTACAGTCAAAATTGTGAAGTGGCTTCCATAAGCGACAGACCTGTTTCTGAATCTCTGATCTAAAGCTCCTTGAACAGCTATTTTAACAACCGAGACCTCGATTACACTTTTGTAATGCTGCACTATTCCATAGTACGATGTTCAAATGAAGCATTTGCTGACTTCCTAATTCAGCAAATTCACTGGTGCACTCAAGCACCCAAACAAGGACTATATCTCACAGTCTGCATCACCCTATAGTTACCTGCCTAAAAACTCCATCCATTCACGTTCTGTTCCTCTGATTGGCTCTGGCTGTGAGCTGCTGATTCTCAATCTTCTGCTCCATTACCATAAAGCAAACAACATGAGGCAGTGGAGAACCCAATAAACCAATTAAGGGGTCAGTAAAACACTGAGCCGCTAACAGGCATAGATCACACAAAAGATCCTTCTCTATTGATTCCTCAGCTTAGCTTATTGTACCGCTAACCTGCTAATGCTAACTCAGCTATCGTCCATAGGGAAGCATTGAGGTCACAGACACAGAGCCAAAACTGACTTCCAAGAATAAGAATACAGTCTGTGTAATCCATGTTTAAGTACTTTCATGTTTAAGTCTTCACTCCACACTGTTGGACATCTGTAAACGTAAGCTTTTTTTTAAGAGAACAGCACAGAAGAGCAAAGCTAAACTGGGGTCTACATTTAGCTTAGCTAACAAGTGCTACAGTTCCTTGCTAGCCAGTCTGAACCAGTCATCTAAATGGCTCAGAGAGCCACTGGGACAGCAGGGGGTACAGTGTAGGCGCTAACTGGGCTGCTTTGTCGCTGTCTGTGGTCTTACAGAGCAGCGGGCTGCGAAAAGGAGGGAGGTAATCTCCTTTAAGACCACAGGACCCATCTGTGAGCACCATCTGGACTTTCCTGATGCCTACCTTAGGGAGAATGAAAAAAGAGAGATAGAGGCATGGAAAGAGAGTGGACAGAGAGGCTTAAACTCTGCACGCTCAATGTTTTATTTCTCTTTACGGCCAGCTAGATTCTAGAGTGGCACTTGGAGCTTGTAAAAATGACTTCAAATCAACTATAAGTGGTCTGTTTCTCTGCAGCCATCCAAAACATCTATAAGAATGGAGGGTACACTGCACTCATGCCAAATGCAGGTTCCTGGTCCTTACCAGAGCAACTACCATGCAGGTTTAAGCAGAACTCTTTAGGACGTCAAATGTTCAACTTCAAAATGACAAGGCTTCTAGCCTCAGGAATCAACCCAGCCCTTCTCTCATTTTCATGTCATTTTGATTGGTGACATTTACAGGATGCATGACTAGATATTACTTATGAACTTCTTTTAACAAAAAAAAAAAAAAAAGCCTTAAAGTTTATCTCTGTTAAAAATCAGTGGGTGGAACAGGAGTTTTCACTTCACACACACACACACGGTACTAATCAATAGTGGAACACACATATGGCTTTGATCAATAACTCAGTGCACACACAGAATGCTGTGGTCACACATCACACACACATACATAGATTCAGATGAAGTTTCATGTAACATTCTTCAAATGTGACTGCACAATGTCTGGTGAGTGGACACAGTCAACGTCCAGCCACTTAACACCACTTAAATCTTTGTGCTGAAAAATGTAATGAGATCACTCATTCAGACAGATCCAGACACACCGAGAAAACACAAACGCAAAGATTTAACACAGTTTTCTGTATCAGGATAATAAAATTTCCTAACAATATGATTATCTGAATTTTCACACAGCTGCATAGAGAACAGAAATAAGCTTGACGAGTGTGTTCACTTTCCCATGATGAGATATATAGACCCGTTTGAATGCTAGGAGACACACTCCAATTAACATTTACACAGCTCTATCTCTTATCCACATATTGACACAGACACACATTCTCTTGCTCTCTCGCACATGCAAACACACCCTCCCTCCAGGGACCCATGCACACTGTCCCCACCCTCCACAAACTGGGCCTTTCAAAGTCTCGTGAGAGGGGAAGCTGACCACACCCCTAAACCCATCATTACTGTCCCAAAGCTCACCCCCATCAGCCTTTTAGACAGCCCCCAAAAACAGCATACAATTAGCAAGCCTAGAATAGAAACTGTGTGTGTATGCTTGTGTGTTTGTGTGTGTGTGTGCGCTCGCTTGTGTGAGTGAGTGTGAGAGAGAGAGAGAGAGAGAGAGAGAGAGACAGAGAGAAAGAGAGAGAGAGAATGTGGTGTGAATATTATAGTGTGTGTGTGTGTGTGTGTGTGTGTGTGTGTATGTGTTTCAGTGCACTGTGGGATCAGTGCTTTTGGCAGCAAACCCAGAGTCCCGCCCCCCACAAGCTCAAACACATCAGTCATAGCAGGACCTCACGCTACTGGCGCCTGTCATTATGCAAATGAGCTAAAGACACCACTTCCTGTGTCACAGCTGGAGACAGACACCCAGGAATCCCAGCAACACTAAAGGCACACCTTAGATTCAAACGAGGAGGAAAGACATTCTAAATTTCGAATTTTAAAATTCGAATTTTCGAGTTGTGACTGACAGAGTTAGGACGTGGACAAAGCAGTGACATAGGTGAAAACAGCAGCTCACCTGTGGACGTAGTGCAGCTGGTGCACAGAGTCGATGGCCAGCACCATCTCAGCCAGATAGAACTTGGCCATGTCCTCTGGAAGCCTGTCCTCAAACTTACTGAGAAGAGTCAGCAGGTCCCCTCCCACATAGTAATCCATCACCAGATACTGCAAAGAGAACAGTGGAATGGAGGAGGCCAGAGAGAGAGAGAGAGAGAGACACAGACAGACAGACAGACAGAGATAACAGAGTGAACATGAGCCAAGGCTGCCTTCGTCTATGTCTCATCTTCTCATACCCAGAATTCACTCTCCTCACTCACACACTCAGTCTCTGACTCCCGCTCATCAGTGATCTCTACGACAGTCAATGTCTTCTAATCAACTCTCTTCTCCTTCAGTCTACTTTCTTACTTCATTCTCTTCAGCTGCTCCTTGCTTTCACTCCCAATCGATGGGAAAATATCTTTCACCTCCTTTCTAGACGCTATATTCATCACACCTCCATCATCCTTTCATCTTTAACTCCCTTCTCAGCAATCTGTATCTGTAACCATCACCATCAAATTGTTTCGCTCTTTCTTCATACCTGTCCCTCATGTTCTCCTCTCTTCATTGAGTCATTCTGAATTATTCTTCTTCTGCATGCGTAAGTCATCACAAAATCACTGTCTGTTAAAGGCTTTTGGGACCGGTACACTTTGAATCTTCACTTAAATGTCTTATATGAGTCTTCTAACTGTATCCGCCCTTCATAAAGAACTTCACCACCTCATATCCCATTCTATGTCACTGTCTAGTTGCTGACACAAGTATTGGGGAAGTTGCTTATGACAACACCATGTAGAGTAGATGTACTGCTGTTCCATCACTCACCAGGTTGTTGTCATCCTGAAAGGCATAGTGCAGAGTAGTTATCCACTGACTATCCCCATTCACCAGCACATCCCGCTCCTCCCGAAAGCATGCCGTCTGGGGGGGGGGGGGCAAAAAAAGAAAATGTCACAGGAAACCACACTTCACCAACAGCCTTCAACACGGAAGTCCTTCAGTGCTTATAAAACTCACTGCATAGAAAAGAACCTCTGTTCTTTCACCTGTGCGCATTTGACAGTTTAGCATAAGGTTGTGACTCGTTTGTTGTTTTAAATAGTTTCCCATGTCTCCAGTAAAGGAAGAGCGATCAACTCTGTCCTACTGAAAGTGAAGAATGAGTCCTCGGGAGAACAGTATAAATGGTTGGATGAATTGAAGGGGTAAATGAGAAAAGCACACAGTCAAATATTTCACCAAATGACATTTCTCTAAATGGAACTGATCACATGTATATCAATGCTGTAATGAACTGTAGCAACATACTGTAACCTCGCTGGATCTAAACTCACGGTACAAGGATTACCAGTTTTCAAACTCTAGCTAGTTTGAAAATGATCAAATCACATTTTTTTTAGAAATGATCAATCAAATTCTGAGATCACAAGACCAAAACCTGAGTGTTTTTCGGCTGTGAGAGTTTTTGGCTTTTTTTTTTTTTTTTTTTGCCTGTGAGCTCATGAGACCACTTCGGGTTGTGAGGACTCTTTTTAAAAACGATGCTTACCTCGGCCCTCTTTAGCATCTCCCACTTGTTGAGGATCTTCATTGCAAACACTTTGTCTGCATTCTTCACCTTCACAACTGCAACCTAAGGACAGGAAGAGTGTTAGTGGGGAGGGGGGCCAAAGAGACACTCGCTGAACTCTGACCCACTGCAGGATGTGACCCCAGACCCGATGCCACGATTTACTGACCGAGACCATGTTCTACTTCTATTGCTTACCACAAAATTTACACCAAACTAATCTTCTGAGACCTGCTCATAGAGGATATTTTTCCATATACTCTCAGATACATTGGATTGCTGGAGTGAACAGTGAACATATTTTTGATTGGGGCAAATCCTATGCCAGGCACCTACACTAGTGGACCTGGTGCTCTCATGAATCAAGTGTGTATAAAATTAGTGCTGAATACATGAATAACAGAGACACAACGCCATTAGTTTTTTTTTTTTTTTTTAATGCTTGTAAAGGTCGGAGTTGACGTATTTAAACATGTCTAATTCTTCTAATCAACAGCTGGTATCAACAAATGACCTATAAGTAAGAGTGGATGGCAACAAGTTTAAAGCTTTAATGAGTCATAGTCTAACAATGCATTCCATCAAAATCCCATACCCATTCCTGGCGATCAAAATTAGCACAACCGCTAAGCAAACAGTTGACTACTGTGACCCATTCCTAATCAAAACACAAACTGGAAAATTTAACAGACCCTTCAAATGCACCTCAGGACTCCATCAGGTGAAACGAAGGTTCAAGTCACAGTTTCAAATCTTTTTGTTATCAATATTATCGACAAAGATGGTTTTAAAGGCATTGCAAAGGTGTTTAAGAGCTATTTTGAGAACCTCTGGATAATGGAACCAGGCGTAGCACCACCTGTTCAATCAAAGCAGCCTCTAAAGCGCTCACCAAATTACTGTTAAAACGAAATTATCCTAGCCACAATCTGGTCAAAGAATGTCGCCTTTTAAGGTCTTGTATAACACGACACTTGCGCACTGTGTAGGTCTCTTGCACATTTGATTGAACAAGGCACTGACATACTAGCCATAAATGAGACTTCTATAACTACTGAATAACCTTTTTGTGACGTGTTGTAAACAAGAAAATTCTGGAAACCAGATTTGAAAGTTTTCAAAAAAAAAAAAAAAAACAGCCAAATGACTCAACATCTAAGATTTCTTATTTAAAAAAAAAGACCTCCTTTCAGGAATTCTCTGACTGCAGGAGACTTTAACCAGCAAAACATGTCCACACTCACACACACACACACACAAGGCCCATGTTGTAGCAACACAGCCTGCTTGAACTGTCCGCAGTCTATTAAATGAGGTGGAGCGAGAACTGAGACAGTGAAAAAAATGCAAAAGCTGATGTTCCTGTAACACCGCCACCATCCCCTCTGTGATTTTATCAGGGAGGGGGAAGCATCGTTCTTGGCTCTGCCTTTAAAACTCATTTGAGTTTCACTAGGAAAACCAGCCCAAAGGGCTTTCTTTTTTTTTCTTTAATTTATTTAGTTCATTTTCGTAATGTAGCAACGCAATCATAAGAAATACTTTTCAAAGCCTTCTCTGTCTTGTTCTGGAAAAAAAAAAACACACACACACACAACTAAAACAGGTTCATGGCTAATGTGGATCAATCATGTCAAAATAAGAACGAGTACAAATTGTACTTAAACAATCAATCGTGTCAAAATGAGCACAAGTACGAAGGTACTTAATCAAACTTTGAGTATGCATTCCAAGTAAGTTTTTAGAGAGAGTAAAGGCAATCGTTGTTGCGGCTGTTCCATAAGAGAATGACGGAGCATGGCAACGTATGGTATCTGGGCAGAAGTTTTAAAGTCCTGTTTGCGAGGACTGAGGTGCGACTGATAAAGACAGAGGGGCTCTGATACTTTTTAACTGAACTAATTCGAGGCATATGAGTAGCGGGGGGGGGGGGGGGGGGGGGGGGGGGTGCGTCTGGGTCACGCAGTAAAAAGCGAATGGGCATGCTTGGCACGGGCTGAGTGGCAATGGGTCTGTTTTCTCATTCACCGTGAAATAAAGATTCCAATGAAAAGTCTGTTAAACAAGTCATGGGGGCTCTGCTACTGGGCATCATTCCAACCACCCAGTTCACCAGCCATACTGAACAACCCAATCTCACTGCGTAATTCAATAGCACAGGGTTTTCTGGCACCTTTACCTGTCTACTCAACATTCCCCAGTGCCTACATCATCTACATCTACCCTCAGGCCTTTAGGAGAAGTGATGGAGGAATTCTTTCCTTGCCGTGTCTTAAGGAAATAAACGCACCGTCGCCTCGTTGTATAATGCTGATTTTATGAGAAGCATATTTGTTATGAGAATCAGAATGCGTTCCCGCAAGCAGATATTAAACAAACGTGGAAAAACATTTGGTAAGGGTTGAGATACATACCTCTCCGAACGCTCCTCGACCAATCACCTTCAAGATTTCAAAATCTTCCTTGTGTAAGCGCATCTGCTTCACCTTGGAGGTGAAGGGTTTGGCTACAGGGACACAGAGAGAGAGAACAGAGAGAAAGAGATAAAACAAAGAGTAAAACCAACTTTTTAAAAACAAATAATATTATTAACAATATTATTAATAATAATAATAATGATGATGAAGTTCATATCTTCATTATGAGCACTGCGAAAACGCAGTATGAGAATAAGACTAATAGCAGAAAGGATAAGGGGGAGATTTTGTGATTGAAACAGGCCGTGAATTATTAGCCCAATCCTGACTGTTATGCTTTGAGTCTGAGGCTCAAATCTCTGAACTACATAAAGCGGATTTAGCTAAACTGCAAAAAAAAAAAAAATCTCACATTCACCATCTTCTGGATTTAATACAGCGTGTTAAAATATTCCATTGGAACACGGGGACAAAAGGAACCATTTCTCCTAGGCGTGTCTGTATTAGTCTTTTTTTTTTTCGCGGCCGGGTCAAAGCCGTGCCAAACCCAGGGCAGGGCAACAGGGCAGACCTGCATGGACATATGCCATTACAGCCGCAGTCTCAGAGGAGCAACAGAACGTGGGAACGCTGGAGGACAGACGAGGCTATCTGTAACCCACTGTGATAAGGATCCTTAAAGAACACAACCACACCAAAAAGACCAGGGAGGCGTTCCACCACGCTCGACAGTGAGGAAAAAAACCCGAAATCAGAACGAGATAAATGAATCTTTTAACGGGGATTTACCTCACGGGACGATATTTAAGTTTCTGTTCCTGAACTTCGCCATTACACAAGAGCTTTTCTTAATCTCAGCCCGTGCGCAAACGGCGAAAGATGCCATCGGCGCGTACGTGAGAGAAAAGACAATCTTTCACCAGCCAGTCAACAGCGCTGCAACAGACCACCTCTGTTGCCATAGCAGAGAGGGACTGTTCAGAGAACACATTCTCAAAGTTAGGCCCTCTTTGGAAGAGAAAAAAAAATAAAAGGAAATGCCTTCTCAAATAAAATAAACAGTTCAAATTCAAGCATATCCATCGTATCCACTGTTTTGGTGGATTTTTTTGTTTTGTTGTGGCTGTGTGTGACGGTCCTCCCATGGTGAGAGACACACAACAAAAGTAAAAATGAAAAATTGCAGGAATATTCTATCTTGACAAAGTGCACCACCAGCAAAAAAAAACAAACAAAAAAAAACAAACAAACAAAAGAATAAGAACCAAAAAAAAAAAAAAACGTTCAATGGTGAGAACAAGTTGTGACTCTGCAACTTGAATTACACTGTCACATGCATTTGTTCACAGCAGATCATCCGTGTCATAGCAAAGTATTTCAGTAGAACAACCAGCCATCTGCAGCTTGACAGACAATTATGAATCATTTATGAGGTTCACGCGATCCTGTCAAAATATTGCGCAATTGGACAATTTGACCTGAACAAATATATTACCGGTTAGTTAGTCAAGTGATGTGTACATGCACAAATACAAGCATTTTGAGAAGATATGTTTGGACACACGGTCTGTGGAGGTCACATGACAGCAGTAGGCACTATTCCAAGGATGGGAGCGTGCCACCGTTGGCACACAGGGCGCCTAATGGGCATTCAAGCGCTATGAGGGTATTAGCTTGGCAAGGCCGCAGAGTCTCGTCGGACTTGCTGCACAAAAAAAAAAAAAAAAAGTGTCATAATTACATTACTGAGCTGACCAAAAGTCTAATCTCATACACCACACAGCGAATGAAGTACACTAAAGAATCAAAGAGCGGATACGCTGCCAATAGCCCGAAAGCTAATCTGGTTCGGCGTTAGCTGGAGGGCGCTGTGGCTAACGCAGTCTGGGTTTGACGCGCCACAAAACATCTGGATGACGTTAATAGAAAGCACAGAGCAAAAAAAGCCTTCGCTGATCTGGTCAAACACACAAAGCTGATGGTATAGTTCTGAACCAGCGTGGTTTATAGGATCTGCTGAATAGGACAACAAGGTGGTAGAAATGGAATTGGCAAAGACTAAAAAAAAGGCTCAAACTACCCCTCATTCTGACCCCAAGCCATATTCCACTGTTCTCATAAACTCTGAAAATACTGCAAGCAAATAAAACATAAGCTTAGACTTACACATATGAAATTTCTCAGGACCGAGTGCCAAAGCAAGCTGACATTTTATGTTTCTTAATGCTAGTAAATTCATATGGACAGAGTGGAACTGATCCTAGATCAGCACTTCTTCCTCTGAGATGCTTAATGTATGTCGACTAGGAACCTTTATCTATGAAACAGGTGATATGTTTCAAAAACCAGTCATACCTGTTATCAGTCCATACATTCTGTGTAGTTGGCGCTGAAGCGAGCGAGTCCTTTAAAAGACTGGTCTAACTGAATCTGGCCGTGAGGAGAATATCGCCCCGCAGAAATGATAACATTAAAGGATAGAGTCAGTTTTGAGCGGATGACAACATCACAAAGCATATCAGCCATCCCAGCTGTGTGCCCAGCTAAAGCTCGTTCGTGAGGTCAACTCAGGTGATTGTCAATGCAGAGCTGCTGCATGGGAGCTTGGGATTAGCATTCTGCCTCAGGCCCCAACACTGCCATATTACACTGAGACTTCGCTTAGAGAGGCTACACTCTGTCCTTAGATCAGATACATGTGGATTCCTGCAAAGGACAGAACTAAATGCACATAGTCATTCAGGGCGTCGTTTTTTGACAGTTTTTTCAGGCCGGGAAAATTTGTGGCATGCCAAGCTTCTGAACACCGTCTGGTATATTTTCCTGAGAACTGCATGTTTAAAAACAATAACATGCTTCACCAATGATAAAGCCGACAGAAGAAAAACATCCCTTAAGAGAACGGAACTAGTCGAGTCAATGTGAACTCTCCACCTCGTGCCAAATTCTCCATCTGTGTGCATGAGGATCAAGACCTTATTAATCTTTCTTTACAACCTGACATATAGTGCACATGTAACTGGCAGCAAGACAATGGCTATAAAGTTCTTGCACGCCTTGAACTCATTCATAAAAATCCCAGAAATACCACACATAGCAACGGTCGTCAAGACAAGCGACGTTACACAATTTGCAGTCATTTACACACACACACACACACACAGGTTCTGCCAAAATATTGACTGTTTAATGATCGCTTTCAGGGCGTGAACAGGCAGTATGAGTCAAAAGGTTATGAACAGGTACAGTGTCACTAGAAAAAAATGTGAGTTTCACAAGCAAGCATCCAACTCGCCTTGTCACAGAACGCAACTGGAAAAACACGATGAGTCCAACCCCTGGCTAGACAGGTTGAAGGTGTGTGTGCATAAGAGATTGAGAGTGTGTGTGTGTGTGTGTGTGTGTGTTTGTCAAAATTTGTTATCCCTGCTGTATTTGGGGACAGGGGTGTGTGCACCATGGGGAGAAGGAGAACTGAGAAGCAGATTCACACAGCAGTATGTGTGTGTGTGTGTGTGTGTGTGTGTGTGTGTGTGTGTGTGTGTGTGTGTGTGTGTGTGCACGCAGTCCCACATCCACTGCTCTGGCCAGGGGACATCTGGAAGCCATAAGACAGATTATTTATGGCCACAGTGAGGTAACGACACAAAAATGCTGCCTCCTGGAGAAGACTTCCCTGCTCCCTGGGCTGGAGACCTGAGGATGGCCTTCCGTGCCATTAACAGGGAAGGTTAGAGGCCGTCATCCAGCAAAAAGACGTCAGAGTGCATCTCCCCAAATTAACGAGAGTTTGGCTTTCCTGTCCCAGGGTATCAGCACTATTACTTCCAGAAACAGAGGCTCAGAACCAAGCAGGGTAAGAGGAGGGAAAAAAAGAGGGGGAAAAAACATTCATTCACACAGTCATTAGAGTCAAAGATGCATAATTCTGTCAGTTCTAGGAGTGTATAATCAAAGTGATGTGTTTCTTTTCTTTCTCTTAAAACCTATAAGAATACACAATGAGATGTCTAAAAGGAGGGGATATTTTAATTAATCTATGCTTTTTCGGTTTCACTAATTCTTCGTTGGGGACAATCGGGGAAACAGAATAAAGAATAACAAAGTAAATCCCAGAACTGAACAATAAATATAATAATGACAATATAGATCAGAAAAAAGGCTGTGCTCTTCATGTTAAAACAGACCCCCTGCCACTCCAAACACACACACACACACACACAAACACACACACACACAGATGCAGAAGTACCTGATACTAAAAAAAACTGAACACGAAACTCATTTTTACTAAGGCAGTGCCAGAGGGGACTGAACAACATGACAGATGCATATACACAAACACACACACACACACACACACTTTAACTTAAAAAATGCATGGTATGGGGAAGAGAACACTAACACATTGATAAGCGTCATAATCCATAAACATGCACTGGAATCACTTTCATGCAACATAAACATTCACTGAGGCATTTAATTGTGTTTAATGCTACACTGAGCAGCCATGACACCATGACTCTACATGTAATATGGACCCCCCTCGGTAACAGACCACGCCCTCCCCCTTTTTTTTTTTTGACTGAAAACATGAGAAAACACAGCTCATCTTAGCCCTGAAGGACAGTTACCTCTGCCTGCCACAAACAGGATGTTCTCAAAATACAAAGAAGCCAAGGGAAGACAAAGAAAAGCAGGCAAACAATGCGATAAGATCAAGATTGTGTGAGGACTACTGTGTGAATCCTCATCCGTGCAAACAGCAGGAATTGTCACAGTGGAAGTATCCACTAATTCTGTCAGGGTTGTCAGCAACCAGCTGCCAACAAAACACGGAGAAAGAGAGAGGGAAAGAGGGAGAGAGCGAGAGAGAGAGAGAGAAAACTCCTCTTCATGTTTACAGTGTTCCAGAAGAGCTTGGCTATTCTGTATCAATACTGGCAGAGACACAAACCACACTGTCCCTTAAAAAAACCCAGGCAGCTATGTTAAAAATGCACCGAGTTTTCCCGGCACAGAAACAAAAGGGAGGGTGACAAATTTCCAATGAGAGAAACTTTCCACGCCAAAATGGAGACCAAACGTGATGAATTCAAACACATGACTGTTTGAAACACGCAAAACCGCTGCTGATGGGGGGGGGGGGAAAAAAGAAAGAAAAAAGAAAAAAAAAAAAAAGAAACAGAGCATATGAGGTTGCAGCATGGAATTTTAATGGGGAGAAAATGTCACAAAGGAGCTAAATTCAGTTCTCAGACTCTGACTATACTAGTTCCCGCGCTATTGTCTGGCTTTGTTGTGAATCACCAAAAATACAACAGACGGTATTGAAGGCATCTCATATCAACCCAATATAACACAAAAAACACTACGCTGTAATATCATACAAGCATCCTTGAGTAACTAGAAAGCAAACTTTTAGGACTAGATGATCTAAAAACATAAAAGCGCCTTCGTGTATCTATAAAATAACGTGCTATTATGAATTATAACATGTTTGTGTCCTGTTGTTGTTTTAAACGCCCTTTATTTCAAAACATGGAAGAACAATTCTCGAACATGTTTGGGTCGGGTCTTTTAGACCCCTTAGGAGTTCCCCTAAATATTCAACCAATAACCCAAATCAATAGGACAGGGAAGTTGACAAAGCTACACGGCTGCACAACCAGCGACCACACCCCTTTCAATCTGGCCTTGTTGTCCACAAACTGCGAAATGTGATCCCCCTACTCCTCCTTTCTCCCTCCATCCATCATATGGTTGCCTTAAAGAAAACCCACCACTGCACAGGTTGAAGATTTGTTACCATTACTGATATTTATTAGACGTCACCTACAGAAAAAAAAAACAAGGGGCAGGGATGGGATAGGTGACCATCAAAGAGCCTCAGAGTGACGGGAACAGCTGAAACGACCTTCTGTTTTCACCGTTAACGGGAGAGAGCTGCCGTCTCCAACGAGGAAAACGTAAGAACCTGCTCTCATCCAACACCCCCCCGCACACACACACATATATCAACTACACCAATCTAGTGATGTAGGCGCTTATCTAGGAAGGACACAAACCGGATCTGTGCTGGATCCATTCTATATTCATGTAGGATGTCGTTCATCAAACACGCAAGGTACAGGAAAAGCAGGCCTGTTTCAGTGCGGGGCTTGGATTGAACGGTGGCAAGAAACCACCGAAGGAAGACCCATTAAATCTCCTCACAATAAATAAATAAATAAATAAATAAACCCTTCTTATGTTGAGCTGTCTCTTGAGAAAAGGGGAACAATTTGCTTTAAAGATCATGTTGTTTCCATTCAAACACAATAAGTCCCAACACACATCCCTGTGGCAAAATTTGTCATGGTATGTGCAATGCTATCCTCTTTCATTCTTTGAGAATGGAAAAAGAAATGCACGCTTGTTGACAATGTTTTATCAGAACTGACAGGAAGACCTTGAGGGGATGTAGTTTCATGAACCTTCATTTCCCACGCTACCTTATGCACTGCATCATCATCATCATCATCATCATTACAACCATTACCAAACATCAACTCACTGCATTCAGAGCAACAGCGATTGTTAAATAGTTCAAAAGAAACACATAGGAAACTCTAAACTCAATATCGAGTAAATGTTTCAGCCATTGGCAGTTATCTAGGATTTGTGAGGTAACCATTTAACCATCAGGCCTCAAAGAGTCATTCTGGGTTGTAAACCAAAGACCGAATGACAACTCTGAGAGGCTGTGTGATTCTCAGTTAAGCAAAGCGCTAATTAAAGCTTTGGTGCTTTCATTTCATTAGAGTGCTACTTCTAGCACAATAAACACATTTTTCCATATAACGGCTTTTCCTCACTTTCAAGTGGTCTCAGAGGGAGGTTTGAGCAATATGTGTACATCTGATACCAATGACATGGAAGGGGGGAAAAAAAAAACAGCAGGAACCACACAATCACTGCTTTCTCAGCATACGCAACAAACGACACAGACAAAAGCACCATATGTATAAATATATATATGTATGTACACACACACACACACACACACACACATATATATATATATATATATATATATTTTTTTTTTAATACTCTTCAGCAGCCAGCTCTACAGTGCAAACCCTTTCTGGGCCGAACCAATCCCAAAGGATCGAAATAACTTCTAATTATAACTCTCAGAGTAAAGGTGTCAAGACCAAAGCGTGCAATTGTGCCGATCCTGAAAATACGCATTAGAGCGAAACATGTTCCAACAAGTGCTTGAACAAACACACAAGAGTTCAAAAAACCGATTGCTTTTCAAAGAGAGGCATGGTGAAATGCGTCACTCGCTGACAGACGAGGGGGAGAGGCAAAGCATATTTCCGAAAGAAAAAGAAAAAAAAAATCGGCCGAGAGGAGTCGCGAGATGCCAGACGGAGTGTTAAAATCACTCAGATTTGGTTTTTTGCATAGACGGTGCTGTAAAATGCTGCAACACCAGAACAGAAGGCAAATAAACACACCACCAAGAGACTGTGATAATAAACAGAGACTGGCAATCTGAATGAATAATGGATGGAATCCTGTACGCCTCATCCCCCTTCTCCAAAAAAAAAAAACCTGACCCACCCCCATACCGCACACCCCAGCCCTGCCCTTCCTCCTCTTCCCCAAAGCAAGTCAGACTCATTCTGACAGTATCCATCATGGCATGACTCCTTTTTGACCTTGATATGCCTGACATGTCACAGACATCAAAACTGCCTTTAATTAGTTCCTTCACACGGATATCTGCCCATACGCAACTAAAATGCTATTGGTTTGAATTCATTACGTGCTGTGTGTTTTGGGGTTTACATTTCCTGAATAAAGACATTTAAATTCATGACCAAGATCCTGGTAAATACCTTTTACTTAAATCAATATTTATGAGGCATTTTTAAAAGGGTGTGTTTTGACTAAATTGACTGCAGCTAACCAGCGGAGTTTCTGTAAAAAAAAAAAAAAAAAAAAAAAATTACCTAAACGCATCAACCAGTCTATAGGGGGAATCTGCCTATACAAGGGAAAAATTGCTGAAGGGGCCAATGACAGCAACATTTGGGGAAACGGTATGTATCATAAATGTGGTTTTAATGTTATGTGAGCTCCATTATGGCTGACACCATGCTAGAAACCTCAGAGCACCGCAACTCAGATAATTACGTTGGATGTGAATCAGTCTCTTGAGGTTGCTTTAGGCCCTCTGATTTTCAAAACAGTTTTCACTGACATTCGTTCCTATTCTCTGGCAGCTTCTCTGCTCGGTGGTAATCTGAGCAACATTTGCATGTATCGTGCTTGTTTTTTTGCTTTTTTGGGGGTTTTTTTACTACAAAAACATACTGAAACAATGCAATAATTATCCACCTCGAGAGGTGGATAGAAATTTTCACCCTACAAATGGCAATTATCCTAAAAACACCTCTCCACATGGTGGAAATTTACAGTTTAAAAAAATGTGTAAAATATTTTCACCCAAAGGCGCCTTCGGCAGGAAAGTTACTAGAGTGTTGTAATTTTTTTTTTTTTTTTGTGGGGCAACATGGAATTGCAAGAAGAGAGTGGGTGAAAACATGAAGTACTAACGTAAGGCATCCACACAATAAGACAAATAACATGTTCAACGCACAAGCAAACACAGTGCGACAGTCTCTATCCTATCACACTTCTACTGCAGATAGAAAACCTTAGGATTAACACACATTACAAAAGGGCCTGACTCTTTCCCTACAGCACCTTTACAAGCCCAGAGGACACGTGTCTGACCTATACGACAGACCAGACACAACAGAGGTGACCATACGTCTGACAACAGGATTTCCCAACGTTCTGTCACCCACAGCATCATTAATGTGTCACACTGCTAAGGCTTCCTGAGACCTTGGCAGACGGAAGAGACCAAAAAACTAACAATACAATCAAATACACGACCCTGACGAGAGGAACCGCATATTCTTCGGCGAGCGGAAAAGGGAGCCTACCTTCTCAACCGAAACCATCAGACCTCCCTCTTACGCCTATCAATTCATCCAAAGCTAAAGAGAGAGAGAAAGAGGACCGTGTGCACACAGAATGCGTAAAGATCTTTTGGTCGGTATAACTTCTAAATATGTGTCGTTTTATTCCAGTTCTATAATAGTGTTCCTCAGGGAACGCAAATCAAAGACCTAGAAAGGCTAAAACAGAGAGCCGTATTTAGCCTATTAATGTAAATTTAAGGTAATTCACACTAACCAAATTTTCAAAAGTAATAATTACAATAATAATTACAAATAAGGAAACCGGTTCCATTTTGTGGGCCCTGGTCTATTACAACACAAGCAGTTAAATGATGGAGCAAAGCCTGGCACTGGTACCTCAGACAGCACAACTACATCCTGGATGAATGCAGCACACGCTGCTAAAAGTAGACAGGGTGACCCTCCAATGAACGAGCACATCAAAAGTCAAGGACGTAACAGTCTTCCACAGAGAGAGGTGCACACGCACACACGAACAGTGCGTCCATCCGGGCCAATCCGAGCCCGACACGCCCCAGCACAGGAGCGCACGAGTTCCCTGCGACACGCAGCGTCAAGACAAGTCAGCAGTGTCGTGGGACACCCGACACGGTTGGCCTGCGTGCACTGTCAGACTGACTCAGCTTTTAGACCTTCACATATCTGAACCTGAGATGGAGGGATGAGAGAGGAGAGGAGAGGAGAGGAGAGGTGAGGAAAAAAAGGGATGTGGGGGGGGGAGGGGGCACAAAGCCCTCAGCAACCACACAGCTGTTGTAGAGCCCCCCACCCCAACCCCACCCCCACCCCTCAACATTGCACCTCTTCTTGAAATTCCACAGCCTGGCTGTGAAGAGCTGTTGTACTGAATCAGCGTTTTGTTTTTTTTTGTTGTTGTTGTTGTTCCTTTTACACACGGGGCAAGTGGAGCCTGAGCAGAGTGCAGTGGCGTGTGGTCGACCGTAACTGAAGAGGGACCTGAAGCGACAGATCGGGTTTTTTTTTTTTTTTCCTTTTTCAGTCTTATCGTTCAGGCCTTCTGACACAAATTGCAGATTACTATCTATGAAAAGTACCTAAAGTAGCTATTAATACTTCTCTTTTTTCGTCTGCAGCCTGGTCAGCGTACTCACTGTTGAGACGGCATTGTTCTGAGTAATGTGGAATTATGCACATCTGCGTCTGCTAAGGGGGTGGGTCTTGGATGTGTATGAGAATACAGTGTTCGCTTTATGAAAGGTTTTTGTTTGTGTGTGTGTGAGAATGTGTGCGTGTGTGTGTGTGTGTGTGTGTTTGTGTGTTTGTGCTTGACAAACTGGGATGGAATGAAGGAGCTAAAGAGAAGAGTGGAGAAAAGAAAACAGGACAGGACAGGGAGCATGGGTGAATTCTTCAGCTTCTAAGCATACTATTACAGTGAGGGGTTTTTTTGTGCCAAGTTATCCACAGGAGAAACATCCTGTGATAGTGAGGAACCAAAGCACTTTAAGATCTAAGCACTGTTTCGGAATTATTTATGGAGTTTGACATGGCTCTTCCGCCCCTTTCCAAAAAAAAAAAAAAAACTCTAATGATTTTCATATCCAACACAGGAGCACTCCTACCAGATATACAGCTGAGTGCAGGTCACTGTATTAATTTTCATTCCTTTTTGATACTATATAAAAGATTCCATACGTTTGATACAAAAAGCCTCTGAATCTAAAACAGAAAATGGACAAAGGACCCCTCTGACTTGGTAAGTCAGTTCCTTTATGTGTCGCTAATGTTGTTAAGACATCAAAAGACAGAGTAAATCATCGTGAAATCAGTGCGTGGACGGGACGACCTGTTAAACAGACCGTTCTTTTTAACACAAGAATTCTGTTTGGAAACACTTTTATATCAGTATCCCTGCTGCTGCTAACCCAGCATGGAAGCAGTGGAGGGGAAAAAAGTATGTAAGCATTTTTTGCCAACTGGCAGTGAATCTAATTCAGGCGAAAGCCAAGACGGCCGCCATGAATTCACCCTTTCAAGAGTAAAATGATAATAATTAGGGTATTAGGAACAAACCACTACAGCCCCTCTTTTTGGTAAAGACAAAATAGAGGTTCCCACGGATTCATATCACCTGTAAGACCAGACCCATGTTTCTAAACGTCTTCTTTACCGATTCTTTAGAACATCTCCCCCTTTTTACACTTAACATACGTTTTTTGGTCCAAGAGTTGGTCCAAGCCACGTTCAGTCCACGGTTGATCTGGGACAAGCATTCACTGATGAATATTTGCTATCTCCAATGAACAGAAAGAAGCTACAGAAGCCCTGAGTGAGGACACGGTTACACGGCGCACAGATGAAATTCTCTACTGCTTAAGACCCCCAGTATCAGCTTCTGAAATGACTGGTCATTTGTCATAGGAGGATGCTGAAGCCCTGCTCAAACAGTTCTTCTCACACCCCAGTGTCCTCAGAGACAGATAAATACACTGCAGGAGCACCCTTGGGAGAAGTGGTGAGGAAAACACAACCAGACCACTGGGTTTTCCACAGCCCTAAAACATATTTATTCTCACTCTTTGATTCAACGGCAAGGTTCTCCCGCCTTGAGAAGGACGCAAAAGGCGTAAAAGTGTGCTTGCTACATAAACAGTCTTTCGCTGCTGTGCTATTAACAGAAGTGAGCAGGTCTTGTGTGTACTGATGTTGGTTCTCACTGACAACAAACCTCTCTCTGTGACTCCTATGAGTGCTTTCATGGGTGCCATTATTTGCGTAGCCATGTACTAAAGCTGATCTAAGTGAGTGAATGAGCAACTGTACCTGCTAATCAGCTAATGAATGAGTGACCTATCCAGCGGCCCTTTAAATAGTTGACTGGACAAAGGGGCCAAACACAATGCACGGCCGTTTTCCAGTGTGACATCATATGTCCACGGTCTCACTATTTCCTGACACTGCCCCACAGAACTTCCACACAGGAAAGGGCATGCAAACACACACACACACGCACGCGCGCACACACACATACACACACACTCTTAGAAGAAAAAAAAAACGTTTACATAGAACAGCACCTCTTCTCAAGGATGTCCTGCCCTCCGTGCTGCAGCAGTGTCCTCAATCCACTGTCCTGTCATCCTTACTAAACATAAGTTACACGTTACCTAGGTCGTTTTCTCTATCTTCACATCCACTGCTGCTAACACACACAGTCCAACCTCCTGCACACTGGTTTTACAGGTACATGTACAAGGTATCGCACTGAGAATTTAAACTGATCTGGACTATTGTCAAAAGAAATATCATATAAAATAAAAATCTCTCTATTCTCTCCTCATCAATTTACAACATAACACTGATGACCACTCAAACCTGACAGTGGTATTGGTAACATTTTTATTCAACTTTTTATTCAGTTTTATTCAACTGGTTCTTATACCTTAGTGCTGGTTCTTGTACCTGATGTGCTTTTACAAATAAATAATAGGAATATCAGAAATGCCTGTAGGTAAGTGACTAGTAGCTTCAGACTTTTAGAGGATTTCTTCATCTCAGGTTAGCAGAAATGAGGTCACAGAGACAAAATTTTAAAAACACTGCACCTCTACATGTCCCTTAGCTGAGGGCCTAAATGGGTCTTTATCCTGCAACTTAAAAAGATACAACGGAACGACAGCTGTAAAAGATGGAATCAAATTTGACTTTTCAATGATGAGCGGGCGAAGTCAGGACCTCTGGGGACAACCGATATTTTTAAAGATAAATGACATTCATCTAAATTGAATAACAACGCAAACATGACCGGTTGGCGGGTGAGAGACAGAAACTAAGCTACTGTAAAACAACACTGCCCATCCAATGTGTACATGAAACGGACAAGACCAACGGCTGATGGGAAAGGTATTGTTCTTGCCGCTTTGGTGGTGCCTTATGTCAACATGGGAAACGTCAAAATGAAGTAATTCTTGGCAGACCGATACATCTCCACCTTACACGTCACAGCAGCATAACACAGAGTCTGCTTGAGGTGAGACAGTTGCATTCCACGTTCATGCACAAACCAGTCCTGCGATGATGTCATCTTTCGCTATTTACACAACCATAAGTTTAGCAGTTTCTTTTGTGGTGTGTAGTCAAAATATTATTGACGTGGCTTCGTGACTTACTGACAACAATGAGTCAAAACCACTCTGAAGACTTGTCACTTTCTCGTCTGCCTCTAAGGCTCACATCAAGGTTAAAAACAAAACAAACAATGAATAAAAACAACCCGAGCGTAAACACAAATAAGTAATCTTTAACTGAAGGTCGGTAGTGATAGATAGGAGACATGTGGGAAGAGAACCATGACAAAGAAGTGACATTACGGGAGGAATTTAGACAGAGCTGACCTATAAAACGAAGGGGAAAACGAGGAAGAAATATCTTACCCCAATCCAAAAACTCCAAAATATTTTTGTCTCTCCTGAGCGGTGAATTGTTGCACTCATCATAAAGGCAGACCAGAATATCCAACAAGGTCTCCACGCTGAGACATTGCCCATTCGACTGAGCCGGGCCGTCCAAAATCAGTTTCTCCAATTTCTTCAAACGAACCTCTCCAGACATGATTAATTTTGTCGATTATTCACCAGGACGACAGTCTTCCCCAGCAACTGCTACTGCCGGTCAGATAGTGCAACACTTGAATTATTCCACCTTGCAAAAATAAAACTTTTAAGATCTAGGCAGTCAATGACTGTGCTAAATGAAGTCAATCATGATCCACCTCGTACAAATGGATCCGTATGGGGACTCAGACGCGACGGTGACCAACAATATGTTTTCATTTTACTAAATGTGCTGTCCGAAAATACATTAAATATAACTTCAAATTAAACTATTCCTTGGCCGGTAGATTTGACGTCGGCTAACAACAGCGCTGATGGAGTTTTCCGTTTAGTATTTCAGTCGTTCTCCTCCAGGTATCCTCCAAAGGACACCTATGCCAGCGGCTAATTTTCAGCAGCTACGTTAAACTGATCCCGTGAATTGTTATCTGTGATTATCCATTATACAGTTCACAAAATGCATCGACACTGGATCTGCAATGCTACAAAGCCACAGTGCCCCTCCTCTGTCAGGACTGCGAGAGGGCGAAAGGCTTAGCAAGCTGTTTTTTTCCTTTAAATTCCATTCCTCATAAATGTGCTGTGGATGCTGTTCTCACTTGAAGACGATTACTTGCAGGACACACCTTCATTTTGAAACCCGTCGAATTAGATTTGCTTGTGTGGTTAAGTTTTGCTTTGTCAAGACAAAAAAAATGCTCTTGCTGTTATCAAGCCAAGGTTCTGCCTTTCCCTGCTCCACCAGTCGCCTGCCGTCTCTGCCACAGCTTGCGGCTGCAGGCAAAATCCGCGATCATCATGGCGACCGTCATACACTGCCGTCAGTGCATCATCCGCTGCGGGGAATGAAGGGATATTGGAGGGATACGGGCAATGTTGTGAATGGAAACTGCGGTCGCTTATTGGATCATTCATGAGAAATTGGTCAGTCGTCCCCTGGCTCGGATTTAGGAATAAGGGTTTTTTTTCTTTTTCTTTTTTTTTTTTATTTATGTCTTAAAGGAAGAGTTATGAACAACAGCAATCTAAAAAGAATATAGAATGCACTGCAGCAGGTTATTCCATGGAGAAATATCACACTTAATGTTCAATAATTCGGATAATTCAGGCACTGTGTCATGAAAATTATCTACCAGAGACCCTTTACCATGTATTAATTTTGCGTCGTTCATCACAAAACAGCTAACAATATTTATCCTGATTTTATTCATAATCTTCCACGCCCACAAATCATGGACCTACATAGATGAGCTAAGGAGATAAAGGCTTCCAGTTTAAGCTACCTCAGCAAAGGCAATTTAATCCAGTCGTGGTTGTATCCTTCCTATTAGCATCGTGTCGTTGAATATCCTGTGCTTATCATGCCATCATGAAGTAATGTAGTTATCACTGCCCTGTGGCTTAGCAGTAAAATAGCCGCACGGACTTTTCACTGAAGTCATAGCTGAACTTGCAGCATTGTGGTTGATTTGCTGCAACTTTTGTAACCACGGTTATAGAGAGCTCTTCCGCCTCCTGGTGTGAATAGTCGCTTACTACAATACTAATGCAATGAAAGCGCTCACCTTTTGTTCCCTTTGTGGTTCACAAGAAGTACGCAACTTGTTGTTTAACATGAAAATATCGTTTTCTGAATTTCAGAAAAATATGCAACGAAAACAAAGAGGCAATTGATTTTGTCTGTCAACTGCAATATCCCATGTTACATGGCAATTAACGAGCTCCGAGAACTTTTAAACTCAGTCACATAATGACTCCAACGTCAAATGATTGGCTACATTTCTTTTGAACAACTGTCCTATTTTAATATTAATTTCGGAGGAACGTTTTGATCTTTGGCTTTTTATCATATCATGTAGCCAGGTTAGTTCATGCTCCACTGATATATGATTGTTGTTTTGTCAACTCGAGACAGGATCCGTTTAAATTGGACTGTCGTTCATATGCAAAACAGAGGTGCAAATTAGAGCATGATATGTTGATTGGAGTAGCCTCTCTCTCTATCCTTTGATTAAGGGGCATGGCACCCGGTAGAATTAGAGGCTGACTTGTCCTGACCAAATCGGCTCTCGCTAATTGACAAGGGAAGGGGAGAAGACTGACACTTATCACACAGATTCAACGCTCTAACTTACCTCTTGTCAGCAGATAAATGGTAATATATGTGTCATGTGTATTGTCCAGAACAGACCAAAGGACACATGCGAGTCCAGAGATCTGATTTTTTTTCCTCCTTCTGGGTCAGAATTCACGTCCCATAATTAGACTTCTGGCGATATAATCTAATTACTTCAGAGTAATTGCGGTGTTTATGGAAATTCACTGCTTGCAGCAAAACTGAAATTAAATTCCCTAGAGGTTACCGCTTCATTTATTACACTCTATTCTGAGACTCTTTGTTTGTCAGTATAAAAGAAGCATATGTGTATAATATTGGAGCTGGATTAGAGAGAAACGCTTGACGTTTTGCACGTTAAGCGTTTCTCTCTAAGACAGTTAAAAAGGTGCTTCGAGGTCATTATTCGTAAAACCATAGTCACATCAGTGCGCATTCCACTGTATATGCTCTTTATATAGATGTATTTTTATTATGATGATTATGATTATTATTATTATTAATACACTCATGGTTATGCCCTTATGTTTTAATAATTTCCCTCCATTTCCAGACAGTCATCTGTCAGCTACTCTTCCTGTTAGCTTCTTTGGTCTGTCTGACATCTCAAGGCAAATAGAGGGGCCAATACACAAAGTCAGACAGTGGCCCCTTAGTGCCACCAGCCCCTCTTCTTACGTTTGTGTGACCAAACAAGGCATGGCAAATCTTGCAATGGAATCAGATAATCACTAACCTGTGAAGAGCCTTCCAATCCACATCCAAGATGCTGCCCTGGATTAACTGTCTGTTTGGCTAATAATTTTAATCTGCGTATAGAGCACAAGGGAGGGTTGATATTGGAATAAACATCTAATCCCCCATCCACCCCAGCCTCATCCAGTTATGATGGCCTTGAGATTAGGTGATCAACATAATGGCAGTTAGACAGACATTACAGTCCCCCAGACTCTTGCCAGACTTGGAATGTTTTACAATGTCCAGGGGAATGTACACACCAAAGACAAGGGTGCTACATCAACACGCACATGCAAGTTAGACAAGAAAGTGCATCTTAGGTTCACATTGTCTGGAATCTCATGTTTCAATGTGGACAGTAAGGAGATATCAATAATATTCAGTATAATTATTGAGCTGATGGAAACTGGTCTATTTATGAGTTTTTGAAACAATGTCTAATGTTCCATATGAAAGTGACTTATACAAACAGCATGTAGGAACTAATTACAGTGCTCTTAAGAATAAAGACAAAGTTTTCAAAATTGTAAAAATGTGATTTATGTTCAGGTCCACCAAAGTGTTTAAACTTATTCTACACCTGTAATATGTTATTTCAGCTGACCTAAAGGAAACACCCACTCCATCTTTTCCATTTTTAAGAATATAGAAGTTGGATCAGATTTATAAACAATAAATATAGACGTCACATCACATTACTCTAAGATCTCGTTTCACCAGAAATGATCAACAAGGCTCATTTCATAACATTTTTTTAATTAAGCGTCTTCTGTTTGGAATATCTATAAAGAGATGCTGGATCAATAAGCCTAATTGTTGCTCCTTTGCTGACATAAAAGATATTGTGCTTGTGTTGATGATCTGGTTTGAAGTTTTGCATTCCGGCTGAATGTCCCAAATGAGACGTGGCTTTCATGTCACACCTTTCTTCTGATGTCAGTCACCACCCCCTCGTCAACGTGTGAACAACCGGGGGCAAGCGGGAATATAAGGATCGGCTTCTGTCAAAGCGGGAATGTCTTAATCTCTGAGCATCTAATGCAACACAGCTTGTCCTTCTCTCCTGTACGACGACTTGGCACATTTTCGACACGATGACTTCGCTACTTGCTACCTGCTTTCTTTGGGCCGCTTTCTTTGTCATCGTAAAGGGTTTCACTCATGAAGATATGAAAGAGGCGATGCTAAAGAAACTTGGACTCAGCGAAGTTCCTAAAATTCACAAAAGAGACCTGGACAATCTCGTTATTCCGGCGCACATCAAGAACAAATACATGTCCATGCTTAAACTCCACAACAAGCGGAGGCGCAGGTCTCTGCCGAGTTTGGCTGGAATCCTGAGGGGTATCCCTGGCAATGCAGGTAAGATCATCATCATATAAGTAATTGTCAGCATGCAGTTAAATGGATCTGGTACAACATGTGAAATATTGAAATACTTTGTTTAAGACTTAATGAAGAATTTAGTCCTTGTTAAAAAAAAAAGTTTCAATATATTTATGTCTATTTTAACAGATGTCACTGGGGAGTTTGTATATTCTGACACTACTCGGCAAAGAGTTGTATTCGACATGGAATCCAGAATTCCGGAGAATAGCGAAGTCACCATGGCAGAACTAAAGCTGTATAAGAAAGCCCCACACAAGCACTCCATGCCCGAGAAGAAAAACCACAGACCAGTAAATAACGCACGCGTGAGCATCTACTGGGTGGAGATTCTCGAGAATGGGTCTAACCGAACCTCGCTCGTTGACTCAAGGTAAGGAGACCACACAGATTCAGCTATATACCACATTATGGTAATTCAGTTATTTACTGTAAATCGGGCAGTTTCAAACGAACATAGACGTTAATGATCTCATCTTTAATTTTCAAAGGCTGATTCCTATTCATGAAACTGGATGGACGAGCTTTGATGTCACTCAAGCTGTGCACTACTGGTCAAAGACACATCAGAAGACGACAACGATGCATCTTGAGGTGTGGATCGAGGGCGAGAGACCTGGCAGTTACGCGGCTGAGATGGCCAAACGCGTCCACTTCACAACTCAAGAGACAAGTGACAACACTTTGGGAAAACCAGAGCTTGTTCTGTATACATTGAACCTCGAAGAATTTGGGTAAGCATCTCAGCCTTCATCAATTCCTATTCTGCCAATATCATGATGATTCCACAAATATTACACAGCAAGCAAGTTAATTAACTTATTTTCTATTATTTTCTTGGCAGTTCAAGTGGCGACTGTGAAACTAACAAAGACAAAGATATGTGCTGCAGAGAAAAACATTTCATCAATTTCCGCGCTCTCACATGGACGCAGTATTGGATCATCGAACCAGCAGGATACCAAGCTTACAGGTGCACTGGCGTTTGCAAGCAACCCAAGCGCAACTATGGCTATGGAGAGAGAAAGTGCGCAATTGTGGAGAGCGCGCCTTTACCAATGATGTACCTTGTTAAAAAGGGTGATTATACTGAAATTGAGGTGGCCGAATTTCCCAACATGATTGTGGAGAAGTGCGGTTGTGCAATGGACAATATTTCTGTCGTATAATGGACATCGGACGGCAAACACAACATACAGTACTTTGAAGCAGTATTATTTTCATTCATGATACATTTCTAAAGCACTTTGTGAGAAATTTGTATATAGCAGTGTCATGATTCGTGGCCTATATTTTTCCATTTGTTTATCTCGCAAAATAAGAGGATCGGTGTGGTCCATTGATGTTATATTTTTGAGCTGTAAATATTTAGTGGTATATTTCATTATGCTTGAAAATAAATTAAACTATTTTCACTCCAGTTTCCCCTGAGATGTTTTTTTTTTCTCGCACAAAGTCGCGCAAATCTTGGCACAATAGACGATGTACTGTATTTTGTGTGATTTGGTAATTGTAATGTTTGCACGCGCTAAGCTGAGCAATTAACCTACACTGGGGGGAAGACAGTAGCACTCAAACCTATTATGGTTTTGTTTACCTTCCGCTTCGGTATTAATGGAGAACAAACACCGTTAAATTGAGCACCCGAATGTACTGTTAACTCTTATGTATTGAAGGAAGCTCATTTGTGTAGCTCTACCAAGTTTAATTTGACTGAAAATGACCCGTAAACACAGAAATTCAGAAAGGGGAAAACCAGTTGAGTTTGGTAATGCCTGTTATCAGATGATGAAAAATGACTTCCAAAAAAAACCATCAAGATTAAAAAAACATACGTAAACTGTCTGGTTTATTATTCTGACATGATATATACTTTGAATCAAGTGCAGAATGAACATATCGATCACACAAATATACAAAACATAAGATAGCATAGAAACAATTGTACATTATTTTAAAATAAATTAAAACAAAACCCTCTCAGCTCATGTTGCTGAAATCTGTAGTGTTTTTTTTTTTTTTCTTCCACACCAGTTGCAGGCCATGGAGTTTGGCCGTTCAACTAGTAGGTTCAACAATCCTATATTTGATCTAAATAGTCAAAGGCATTACAGTGTCCTTGTATTTGGTTACAAATTGACCTATCTTATAAGTGCAGGACGTACTAAAAACGATGTACAGTAAAAAACAAAGTTATACTTTTATTGTTATTATCACTGTTATTATTGGTCTAGCCATTACAGATGGGCCCACTGAAAAAAATCACTGTGTTTTTCTTTACAGTGGGAGGGAAATAGCTGCCATGTTTTTTTTTGGTAACATAGTGTCACCAGATAATAAAAAGATAGCCGCTCATGGTGAAGTGCCTGTCTCAGACAGAGAAGCACAGGACTCCAGGTGAAGTGGAGTAATGACTTACACGTATTTGCCAGGGAAGTGGCTGGTGTCTTAGGGCTTTTTGTGATAATGAATGGGTGATATCCTCATAGCACTTAGTTGTGAATGAAACTTTGGGTCAGAGTTAAACTAATGTTGTAACACTTTGGACTTAATCAAACAGTCAAAGAGATCAAAAGTAGGAGGGAAACCCTGCTAATAGTTTGTCTCATTCAGAACTTGACTTGCAAAAAAAAAGCAACCAATTCAAATCAATGAATAGAAATTGAATAGAACAGCTATAAATTGACCTGATGCCATATATATATATATATATATATATATATATATATATATATATATATATATATATATATATATATATATCTGTACTCAAATTCGATAAGACTTGAAATATATACTTGCTAATCAACACAGGACAGCTTGAGTGAAAATTCTTAATTCTGCGTCAGTGTTCCACTTTAAAAAAAAAACAACCTGCTTGTGTTAGTTAATATGCCATAAACATTTCAAACCAAAACACACAAAGTAATAAAAAGACGGAAAAGGGAAAAAAGAAACAAATACAGACATGCTTGGACACATCACAAATACTGCACCTTTACTGAAGGCAAAACAACCTTCGCCTGGGTTCAGACAACCAAATTTGGAGAAAACTGAGTGTTTCAGAGAACCTTTCATTAATGTTTGAGAGAATAAGCCAGAAGGTAGAGATTAATAGATGAAATCATATATTTATCCAAGAAGTTAGTCATACAATTATTTGAATAGGCAGAAGAAAAATAGAAAGTATTTGGCTGTTTGAATCCAGCTTTTTGATTCCGAAAATTGAGTTATGTTCTGACAAAAAAAAAAAAAAAGAAATCACGGAATACAGACAATGTTTGCACTCAGATACAGGAAGAGGTTGGACTGTGGTGCTTTCATGCCACTGCAGATCATATGTTGCAAAGGGCATTAAAAACAGCATTAAAAACACAGCCAAGGAGATTTCTGTGTCTAAAGAAATTTATCAATACTGACTCTTGTAACTCATGTGTAGTAACATCACCCTCCTATTATTTCCCAAAATCTGTCCTTTCTTTCTCAACAACGGGTTTTTATTTATTTTAGCTTTAGCTTGTTTGAGCTTTAAATATGTTAAATATATTTAACACTGATTTCAAATGCCCTGGGAGTCTTTCCATCCATAGCATTAACCTCAAATGTAGAAGCACTCAGTTTGAGAGCAAATTTCCATAGAGCATTTAAGAAAAGTGGCTTTATGATAGTTTGTTATTAAAACTGGAATGTGATTTTTTTGTTTGTTTGTTTGTTTTGTTACCCCTAGATTAGACCAAGAATCACACAATGGTGTTTGTTTTGCACTATGTCTACCATTGTTTTCATAGGATAGCATAAAACAGTTCTCAGTCCTCAAGCAGACTCGGATGTAACTCTCGCAATTAATTGTACATTTGATATCTGAACTCCATCTTTCTCAGTGTTAAAGCACTGGAGGTGGGGGTGCTAATAGGTATGGAAAAGCCTACAACATCCAGGGCATCCACTGCACCATTGAATTGGTGCTGACATACTTCCAGGATTTAATCTTTTGCTTTTCTTCAGCTACTATTGAGGAGGGGGGGGGGGGGGGGGCATAAGAAGATCCAAACTTCAATGGCTCTATTGTAACAGTGCAAACGTTGAAGTAAATCCAAGCAAACTTCATGATTGGTATGATTAATAATTTGAAGTGCAACTGTAGTAATATGTAAAACGCAAATGAAGCTTCAAATCTAGTCATTGTGTAGAATTACAACACAACCTAAAAAAAAATGCAGTGCAAGTCTAGAAACAGTTTATATATCAGCTTTTAAATATAATGGCTATAGCGAATTCTGTAATGTTACAGTACTTTGTGATCAACAGCAAGCTAAAAAGATCAGCATTTTTTTTTTTCAAAATCTCAATATTTTGATTTTTATAAAAGCTTCAATTCCCTCAAAGTACTTGAGAGAAGGAGGAGAGACACAAGTCTGATCATTCAAAGGCTCTTTAGCACCTTTGATGTGGATTGTAAAAGAGCTCAGTCAAAAGCCATAGAAGTTGTAGAAAAGCAAATAATGCATTTATTGTAAACCTATGAAGTTTAACTATTACAGGATGGACTTCAGTTATGCTCAAAAAAAGGAAAACTTATCTGAAATTAAAAGAGTAGCAATGATTTCAAACCTTCATTTTTTTCTTTTTTTTTTTTTATAAAGGCCTTGCTTTTGCAAAACGACCGGTACAATTACTGACAATAGCAACATGCCTCTAAAAAGACGAATCGGTACTACCAGAATCTTAATTTTTGCCTTTACACAAACAAATACTGGTACAAAGAAAAAAAAAAGTAATAATAATTTACATTTAGTAAAAATGACATTGTAAAGAATAAAATGCACAACCCTGAAATTCGTTCAAAACACCGCACAAAGAATGAATGCTGTGGTTCCTGATTTTTACGATACATCAAAGCATGGGATTAAAAACAAAAGGGAAAATTAAAACAATAAAATGTACAAAATTAACGAGCAAATGAACCCATCATGCTTTAAAGGAGAACCCAGACACTTCTCTCCAAAGGTGGAATGTTTGTCTGTTGTGATTTCTCGTCTTTAAAAGTAGGGTTTTTTTTTTTTAAAAAAAAAAACAAAAACAAAAACGAAAGGATAAAAGTCAAATGGGTGGGGGCATCTGTGGCTTTGGGATAGGACTCTCCATAATGCCACCAGTCTTTAATACAAAAACCCACTCAGTAATATCCTGGGTGGTACTGCTGACTCCATGGCTTCTGGTTCCAGAACTGAAGGTCAGAGAAAGGGGAGTCAGGTCAGTGCAAATGGAATATCTACACAACTATCAGCCGTCGGCCTTAACCAAATATATTACAGATGTCTCTAAGCATGTTTAAATTATGTACTGCAAGTAGCTTTTTTTTTCCTCTCTTTTTCTTAAGTCACATCCCTTACATTTTCAGAAAGGGAAACTCTGTAATATACATAAATTGGTAAGTCCTAGCTGATAAAACACATCGTTACCACTTGTCGAAACAGGATTTACTCTGTTTATGAGGCCAAACAGGGAGGGTGTGATGAAGTCAGCCTTGATAAATATGAATTTAGGTCTCTCAGGTTCTCTTTTATACAGTGTTTGGACTGAACCATGGCTTTCAGTTGTATTCATGTTTTTCCACTAAAATTGTACTTTACCTACTGGTCAAGCAAATCAAGTGAGATGTTTTGGACTCACCCCCTGTTGCCAGCTCTGATTGAAGGCCTGGGCTTTGTTCATGCCAAAGTTTCCGTTCTTGTTGGGAAAGCCACCACGGTTTGGCTGATTGCCTCCTCTTCCACGGAACTTCTATAAAAGGCAAAGAAAACAAAAGTACATATATTCAAGTCACGTCTCTCAAGTTCGGGGAATTTACAGAAAACAGTAGTCCTGGTCTTATGTTAAGCACCGGAGCCTTCCAAACAAACCTGGTTGAAGCTTCCTCCACTAGGTCCACCAGCTCCTCCACCGCCCCTGTGCATGTTGCCCCTGTGCATGGGCCCACCACGATTCAGGGCTCCACTTCTATTAACCATGTTACCCATGTTGCCCCTGATAGGTCCACCCCTGGGAGAGGCTCCCCTGTTGGGCATTCCACCAGCAGGCCTGTTAAAGTTGCCCCGGTTAGGGAAGCCTCCTCGGAAAGCTGGCGGGGGCATGAAACCTCGTGGGGGTCCACTGAAACCTCCACGGGGTCCTGGCACTAAAAAAAAAGAAAAACCAGAGGTCGTACAGGGTCACCCTTTGACAATGAAACTACCTGTTCTGCAGCATTTAGGTTAGAGCATCTGTTGTGTATAGGAAATTGCAGAAAGGATTCCTCTATCCAAATGTATTCAAATGATCAGGAAACATTTTCCGTTATACAAATACTGTATCCTAACAATCACACACACTGAGAAACCCTTACTTCCTCTGAAGTTGCCTCGGTTCTGGTATCCAATTCGGCCTCCACGCATGCCTGGACCACCGCCACGGTTAAACTGGTTTTTGCCTCCTCTCCCACGAACGTTGCCTTTCTTGGGGGTTACTGCTCCCTGGTTGGGTTTCTTCTCTGGGGGCAGTGCGCTCTTGCTCTCCTCCTTGTATTGTTCCAGGAGCTTGGTGGCCTCCTCCTTCTGTAGCTCCACGTAAGTGACCTCGGAGAAGCAGTCTCCCACCTCAGGCAGAGAGTAGATACCTATTGGGGAGTCAGAAAAGAAGGTAGCAGTTTGAAATCAGTGTAACCAGTCGAAAATGACATATGCAAAAACGCACTAACTTCACGGGGAGGAACTGATAGGGAGAGCAGCAGGAGCGAACAATTAACAATTACCTACTGTGATGCTAGCCAGCTAGCTATCTCATAAGTGCTAAGGTCAACATGTAAAACGGAAATTGTAAATCAGCCTGATTCTACCACGCAGGTGCGTGCTGGCACAAAAGGGTCCAGGACCAGCGTGGGCGGGAACGTAACGAAGGAAATGACGACGGAAATATCTGAGATCAGTATAATCCTGCCTCACCCTTCATTTTCAGAACGACATGCTCAGGCACGTCCTTGCCGTCGGTTTCGGCTTTCTTCTGCGTTCTCTCTTTGTAGGCCTCGTCCGTGGGACAGACCACCACAGCTTTGCGCTGGAATCCAGCAAACAGGCACATCTTCCTCCTCTGAGCTGGGGCCGATACGTTAGTCTGAGAGAAGAGGGGGGGAGGGGGGGGGGGGGGGCGGTAGTGATGAGCCAGGCTATCAAATGGAGGAAAAAAAAAAAAACTGCAGTGGTCTGACTATCCTCATACAGTTCAAATCATTCTGGTTTCTTATTCCCTGGATCAGGTTATGTTCTCCACTCCTGAGACTCACAGAATCAGAGCTGTGGTATCTAAATACAGTGCAGAAGATATGGTTTTGGTTTATCAGAGATTTGAAGTTGTTAACTGTGCCTGTTACAGAGCAGTTACAGAGGCTGAAGAGACAAAAGGACAAAAAAAAAAAAAAACCCTAATCTTCAAAGCCACATCACGTGAATTCAAAGCCTGACCTGATCCAGGATGTAATTCCTCTTCTTACGCGCAGCAATCTCCAGAAACTTGCCCAAGAACAGAGGTGCACGCTGGGAAATGGCAGTAAGCTTCGTCGTGTCTTTGTTCTGTCGCTTCATGCTGCCGATCTGTACGACACAGGGGATTTGAGAAGAACATGGATAGTAAGTGACATAAACCAAATACCACTGTGAACACAAAAATTATGACAAGAATAAACACTGGCTCTTGCTAATACAAGGATTTCTTACACTGAAAACTTTCAAAAACATGCTCAAAAAATTAACCAGACATGCTGCTGCTGGTCACGTGAGGGAGGCATTTAGCGGCTAAGGAAAGTTACACTAACCATCATCTTCTCCAGAATTGTGTTGGTGCCCAGAATGTTGTATTTGCCTGGGTTCTCTGCTGTGTGCTTCATCACCCATGTGGTCTTTCCAGAACCAGGGAGGCCAACCATAACCATCACCTGAACAAAAGATGAACGATCCAAACCTGAGCACCAGACTAGAGCACCACAACACTAACTCAAGTTACGAAAAAAAAAAACAATAAAGAAACAAAGCCTCTTCTGATAAATACAACAACAATCATTTGCAACCTATGACAAAATTATATAAATTTGGACTTTAAAAACTGCAGTATGAGTTTCCACAGTTACCTCACAGTCTGCCTTGGTCTCAGGTCCTTTAGGTCCACGGACACGGTTCTCCACAGGGATCTGCTGCATGAAAGTGAAGCCCTCGGGTTGGGGAAAGAAAGGTGTCTCTCTTTGCCCAAAGTTAAACTCAACGGCACAGTTGTGGCAGAGAACGTGAGGGTAGAGTGGTCGTTCGGCCAGGGACTCTTTACTGGCTTTGAAAGCCACGCCGAGGTCCTTACCGTTCTTCGAATACGAGATCTCAACCTCATCCCCTTCAAAATTCTGTAAGAGACATGAGGAGTGTATTTAAAGAAGGAGTACTACGAATATTTGCGGGTAATTTTCTAGCCACAGCTCAGACACAGGATTAAATTTAACTGCCAACGAGCAATCTCCCTTGAAAATCCATTGTACTCCCAGAATAAGCTTAAACTGTGTCTGAAAAAACAGTCCTTCAACACAAAGGTTTGTAAGTAGAAATCTTACGATGAAGCAGCCAATAACGTCATTTTCATCATAGGTCTCTCCATAGTCCTCAGTCACACAGTTTGTGGTCTTCTTTCCCCTGACGGAATAAGCATAAGAATGCTCCTCCTCACCTGAAAAAGGTTATTCAAAATAAGTCCCAAAGATCTTCATAATGAGCGCAATCACAAATTACAGATGAGTCTAGTTCTCAACACCAACGCATGACAGTTGTGCCAGGAGGGTTAAGGCAAGAACATGCTTCTTCCACTATGTGCCTGGTAATACATTTTTCCAACAGAAAAGCAATCAATCAAATCAAATTGCCATTTGCCTTTACCTGTTTCTTTCTGTAGACTAGTTTCACTAAAGCAATGCACCGTTATCTCAAAAACATTTATAATCATCTCTTCAGGTCCAAAAAATGTGTCACTTAAGTTAACTCAGGGGGTAAGAGATACAGTTTTCAGGACACACTTACCCAGACACAGGCTGCCATTGGCCAAGGACCATCCAATCTGAACATCATGGACATCCATGCTCTTACTGTTGATGTGTTTCACTGAAATCTTCTCAGTAATCTAACAGAGCAAATCACACCAATATCCCGTTCACAAGCCGAACATGCAAACCCTGTTTGTACAGTCTGCTACATAAGAATAAAACAGTCTGCTATGCAATACAAAAAAACCCCTTCATATACGAGCAACCCCTAATTCAAATGCTACATGTCCATTTACCTTCATCTCAAAACAAGCTTTGCCTTGGTTCACACCATAGGAAGCCCGACCACCTGCCCAGAGGTAAGCAAAGCTTTCCATGGTGAGAGAACTGGCGCTGTAACGGTCACGTGACACCTTGAAATGCAGGTCACAGTTGTCTGCAGACACAGGAAAAAGCAATGGTTGAATAAACAAGCAGAAAAAAACACAGAGGACTTAGCCAAATGCAGCAATTCTCAGTTTTGTGATAAGAATGAGCAAGTAGTGATTTAAGAGAAGACGACTCAAATCTAATTTTCTGATTTAAGGCAACTGGTGCAAAAATAAATTACAGACTTGTATTACTGACAGGGAAACAAAAACATCTACTTGACATGACTGCAGTCTAAATTCTAGTAGAATCCAGCAGATTACCATAGAGATCTTTTTAGAAAATATCAGTTTGCGGGCCAAATGTAAGTCTCAAGTGTTTGATTGTGTGCCCATAATGCTACTCTCTTAATGCTACAGCCCTATCCGGGGCTATGTTTATAATCTGTTATTGGGCCTGAGCAGTGCTTACATCATTTTTACTTATACACACTTTAATAACTTCACATGTTAATACGACAGAGCAGGATTTGATAAATTCTGCCGTAGACTCAATCCTCTCTTTGGGGACCGGTGTTTACATGAATAACATTCAGTAGAGTAACTGTGTTGAGCACTCCCTGTAGTTTGAAAACTACAGTTATCAACAGATTCATGCATTTTAAACACGGCATAACGGTTAGTTTTTCTAAATTAAACTTCAATGAATATTCATGGTTCATTTGAAAAACAAAGAGCGAAACAAAAAAACAGCTTGAGTCCAAATTCTGATACGAGGACAGTCCTACATTACTGGGAAGTACAAGTTCAATGTTATTACTTAGCCTACTGATATGGAAAAACAAGATATGGAATGCAATGATCCATCACAATATTTATTAGCCCAGATCAGTAAACAATTGGGTGATAAACAGTAAGTGATCTGTATTGAGAAAACTTTGTTTCATGTGCACTTGTGCTCCCATAAAAAGATATTTAGAGCCTCGTATAACACAAATCCAAAAGTACTCACATGGATCCAGAGAGACCAGGGTGTCATCGAACTCCTCATCCTCTTCCTCAAGAGGTGGAATGGGAGATTTGGCCCTAAAACAGAAGAAAACAGTCACCTTTTAATGCACAGCAGAGCCCTTCATTTGGAGCCGGAATGCACTGGCAGGCTGTCAGTCCAGATGAAGTCCATTTTGAAAATATGTCATAACAGGAAAGAGAGATAACATCACACAAAAGGAGCAAAAAGAGAATAACAGACACTCAAAATGGTTTCAATTAGGCTAAACATTAAGTTAATGATTTATGTCTTTGCTTACCCATTAATCTCTGCCCTTTGGTGCCTGAAAGAGACTATCTTTGGTTTCAGATATAGAGTGGGAAGTAAAAAAAATAGTAGCTGATAAGTGCAGACAGGGCGTTGGTTTTCGCTTCCGACTAGGAAAGTCTCTGGAAAGGTCTTGTGCTTATATTTATATTTTTATTTATAGCCTTGTCTAGCGCTCTCAGAAAAGGTCAAGAGACATGGAGGTTCGTAAACCCTAACCAATATGGTTCAGAACAGAGGCTATTGAGCACCGAACTGCTTAAGTGGAAAGCTATGCTGCTGGACATTATATCACAGGTTTGCTCAGTTTTTCCTTAACTACACACACACAAAAAAAAAACTATTTCATGAAATACGTATTCAAAGTAGGGAAAAATACACTGCAATTTTGTTGGATTCAGAAACGTTTCAGAAACTGACAAGATAAATTGCACTTTTGAAAAGTCGATGATGTTTTAACAGAACTCCTTAAAGATGACAAGCCACTAAAACTGTGCCCTAATATTTCTAAGATTCACCTACTTGCAGGTTGAAAACACTATTACTCTATTTGGCCAACACATTATTTTGATAGAGGAGCCTCTGTTTAAGTTTATAAGTCAAAATTTACTGCCTTGGACAATCTTGTATGCTTTTGCCAACTAACTAATTGAAACATGAGAGTAATATTCACCTACCAAAATATTTAAGCTATATGTTTTCTTAGTAGTGGAGCACTCTTTATTTGAAACCAAGATTCATTACCTTTGTGGATGTACAGTCTAAAGACTTAATTACATGAAATATGTACACACTTACCATGAAAGACTTGTGGAACTAATTAAACAAAATAACATTTTGTATCAAGTTTGGGACACACATTTAGTGTCACTGCAAAACGTCCTGCAAGAGAAACCACCTTTTATCAAGTCAAAACAAAAGTGCATGCAAGCATCCGTTGATCAGCAGGATGTAGTCCGTGGTGAGTGCGCTGAGAAATAAAAAAAAAAAAAAAAAAACTCGCCAAAAATCTCCATTTTGATCGATCCCATTCTTCGATCTATTACACGCAACCCATATTCGCCAAAATACATGCTCCACACTGCATGACACGCAGTGAACTGTACATATCGACCCCCTCCCCCAAGCGGACAGCTGCTACGTTCCTATTATTCCCTTCAGCGTCACCATACGCGAATACAATAAGCCTGCCAGACAATGCATGAGGAACAATGACAAATAACGTATTCATCTTTAGGTCACTGTTTCATTTCTTGTGTGCACTCTCCTTAAAATGATATCAAATATACACTCCATTGTTATGGTAAGGTTTTATTTAAGCCAGGGATGACCCTCATTTATTTATTTATTTATGTTACATCGTTTTCGAAGAGTGAGGGTAATCAAGGCATTGGCACTTAGAGCCAATACCTTTTCATAAATAGGCACTTCAGGGATACCGAAGGCCAATAATTCCCATCCTTACCGGCTGTATTTGCTTTCTTCAATAAATTCAAAGTAGCCCCTTCCATGTTCCTCCCGGCGTCTCTTAACACCCTTCTTATTCTTCTCATCAGCATTGATGTCTTTGTCAGCATCCCCTTTGGAAATAAAACAAAGAATAATGAAATGCTCTGGCGTATTGGACCGTTGAGTTTACGGTGGCCCAAACGCCATGGAGAGCTCTGGTTCCTGCTAAGTTAAAGTTGCAAAGTGTCGACCACCTCTGACCGCGTAGATGTCTTTTCACATTACAGTAGCATTCACATCCCCAGCCAGCTGGCACTAGTTAAGATGAAGCTGGCGGCAAAACTGCAAACTTTACCAAACATTGCACGTTTTATTTTACTCAGCAGTGGGATCATCATCTACAAGAAATCGTCAAATGTTAAAATACTCAAATTGTCGAATTCAAAAGGCAGAATACAACACAACTATACAATGACCCTTTCTTCTGGCGGATAATTTACTTTAGGTAGCTGACACCAGGGACAATGGGAGACCAATGTTTTCAGCGCCATCGACCGAATACTAGAGGGACCTAAACTGACCTTTCATGGAAGTAGCGAAACTGAAACCAACTCTACATTTTGATCTCTCACTGCAGGAAATTCGTTCTCTCCTGACTGTAAATATTGTTAACTCGCATAAACGCAACAATATCGTAAAAACATAGGCACAGTCTGCGTATGGTACACATAGTAAACCGCTAGCTGTTAGTTACCTGACTACATTAGCAATATCGATAACCTTCTAACCTAAACTACTAGCCATCTGCTAGTTATCACCACTTGCTTAGCAAATCCAAAAGGCGGCCCGAATCCGCGACTCTAATTTGCTAAACCGAGCAAGACAAATCCAATGCAAGTTAGCTAGCAAGACGATGCTTCATAATGGCAACTACAATACCACCAATTAATTGACTACTTGAAAACACGCACACAAACTCCACTGTTCTTTAACTGTAAACCACTGATCACTCTAAATCTAACAATAGCTGCTAAATTTATTTTACCCGAGATGGGAGCCAATAACGGACTAATCTGCTATGTTAGCTATCTCTGGCTCCGTGCAAGTGCTAAGCTAACTAGGTTAACGCTAACACGTCTAGCTAAGCGGTTAGCTGTCTGGCTAACATAGCTAACTAGCACTTATGGAGGCCCGAGTCACGTTTGATGCTGTGCCAACTGCAACACAGATTTTTAACGCAATGTGAAATTTGAGATCACTAACTAATATACATCAAGAAAAACACAGCAAGCGCTTCAACAGGATGCTGCTAAGCTTTAACGTTTCGAATGAACGCCGGCTTAAGTCACCAAGAGCAAATGAACACGTGACGTTCCCAGCATTTTTACAAAAATTTCTAGACTCACCCTCGGTTGGCTGGGATTCCGGCTCACCATCTTCATCGTCTATTTTGTCTTCCTCGTCCTCCTCTTCAATTTCTTTCTCCATATCTACCCCAGCAACAACGTCTTCCTCTTCTTCGCCCATTTCATCGTCCTCTTGACCGACAAGGTCTCCACATTCTCCCTCAGCGGCGGCATCTTCTCCATTCTCCTCTTCGGCCTCCATGCTCTCCCCAACTGCCTCCTCTACTTCTTCACCCACGTCATCTTGAGTACTCAAATCGATATTCCCTTGTTCCCCGTTTTCCTCATTTTCCTCCGCTTCTTGCTCGGAAGCATCTGCAGCCAGAGCCTCGGCATCGAGTGCGGCCTGTAACCGGTCCATGAGCTCGGCCTTCAGTCCCTTGTCTGAGAGCTGACGCTTTTTCAGCTCGTCCTTCAGCTCATTTACTTTCAGCTTCTTCACGTTGATTGAACTCATTTTGTGAAATATTTTACAATTACGTTTTGATAATCTATTAAAGTACAAACCTTTCAAATTTTGCAAACGTATGTGTTGCTCTCCGCGGGGAGATGATTCAAGTAAGAAAGCACAACAGCCGTCTTGTGTTTTTTTTTTTCTTTACTGCGCCAGAAGGTACTGATATTATGACTTTACACCGGCCACCCAACTCACTAGCGCCGACAGTAATATCCTATCCTCTATGCAAGTGCAGGGCGGGGGTATGGGCGTTAACTACCGTATTAAACCTTATAGCTGCTCATACATAGCCTAACACTAGATATGCGCCGACTTTTATAGATCACCATCTGTTTACTTGTAGGTTATGCAGCTGTCACGGTCCTTGTTGTAGTCCAACCACTTCGTCCAACAGACAATATCAGAGTTTCTTTTAGATTTATGTACATAATTTGATGAGGGCTATAACCGCTACGTTCAGTGGGTGCATTCTCACACTGTTTACCTCCGCACCTGTAAAACAAGTAGAGACAAGCTATATAAAGGTCCATGCCAGGCACGATTTCCACGAAATCGTCTGAAGCGGCTGGCCCGCTTTCTAGGCAAGGCCTGTTGAGATTTTATAGAACAAAGGGTGTGGCACAGACTCACTCAGTTCTCAAGGCAGTAGTTAACACGTAACTATTATCTACGGGAATACACCTTTTCACCTTTAGAAAAAAAAATGTCAACGTTAAAATTCTAAAAACTCACAAATGTCAGTACCACATAACTGTTAACCATTCATCACAAATCTGTTTACAGCAAGAAAGTCGGCTAATCAAACACGCGAGCTACAAAACTGTACCGCCCATGTTCTCCAAAGTTCACAACAACCTCAATAAATGTAAAAAAAAAAAAAAAAGAGTTAGTTCTGTGATTCTGTAATTTCTTCGCCTCTCGCATTCCATCAATGGCTGTGCTGCCAGCTGTCATTCATACAATGACTTAATGTTTGTCATCAGATAATTTTCAAAGATTATACATATATAACTGAACGACGTCATGTAAATGTCTGCCAGACAGGTAAACAAATCGTACATATAATGTTTCATGTGGACGATTACGATTGCATTTTTATGATGAATTTGATTTTTTTTTTTTTGGAGAATTTTCCCGTACAGTCCCGGGACTCTGTGCAGCTGTGCAACATGACCGCCATCATACATTCTTACACTGAGTCTAAAATATTAAATGTTGACGTGAGAAAGCATTGCACAAATCAGGACAATATAGAATACTACTCTGTGAGCGAGCATCAACTGCGAATGTCAGTGTTCAACGAAATATTGGCCGTCGCGTTACAAAGTCAAGGGGTGGCGCTACCTGACGATATCATGGAATACAGTAACCACAACAACAGTTGGCAAGCTCCATGCCCTACAGGGGTTATTACAGCAAGAGAGAAGGACACTGGATGAAAGCCGAGAAATGGATACAGTAGTGATATAGTCTGCCAAACCTTTTATTATTGAAATTATTGTCCTCTAGATGCATAGGTTGGTATTGGCAAGTTATTATCTCCAGGTCATGCGTAAAATTAAGCATCGAGTTGTGTGCAAAAACATAGAATGGACCTTCTCCACGAGGAAATCTTTGCAAGCACTTGAAAATGGGATTCAACATGCATGCTGTTCTTTGAGATGCGAAGAGTTCTTTAAATATTTCATCTCCAAAACGCGCGCCCATCTACACCCGACACATCACTGTGACTTAGCCGTCGGCAATTGAAAACTGCCTTTGAACTGGATACAGTTGTCACACTAGTACTGAACAGAGGAAAACAAGTCAAGTTCTCATTGTATGTTAACAAGAAGAAATACTATTAACTTCCTCACAATGTTAATAGACAGGGAGGTGGACTGAGAGCTGGACCGTTATTTTTAAGACATCATTTTTTCCACTCCTCTTCCCGGTTTAATGGAGAAGATAAGCAGCTCTTCAGGTTCATCGGGGAGTCCAAGGTATTTGGTAAGTAGACACATAAAATTTTCTAACGCTTACGCGTTACTTGTGTGTAAAAATGACAAAGGCGAAACCGTAAATTATGTTAGTGTCGATATAAACGTACAGTATGCTTTATTGTGTTTCAATTGCCTTTCCGATAAAGTGTGTAAACCTCCCCTTTGACCACTTGTAGGTGACTGGTGTTCAGACGGGCTCCCTGTCCAGTAAGAGACTGTGTCACGCTGTGCGTATGAAAACTCCGCTGGAGCGTCTCCCACCTGAAGGTGCTGGTTCTACGATTGGTACGCACAGAGGTCCATACATAGGACCGGATTTATTCACTCCGGAGTCTTTCCTTCTGTACTCCAGCTCCACTCTTTCAGGGTCCAAACAGCCGCGGGACTCTCCTTGTAGAGGTCCTGAATACAGTTCTGCATCCCTTTGCCTCCCTGTATCGGACAAAGGAATTTTGTGTGAAAAATGTATTGCCCAGCTTGAGGTCCTGAAGGAGAAAACACACAGTCTTTTAGTTCCAAGAGACGTCGCCTCTAAGGTAAGAACAGTACTTTGGCGGTGTTTTGTTTGTTCAGTGTCCTACGTTACGCGTTACCATTCATTACGCAATTTGTGCATGTATGAGGATTAATTATTCAATGTCTTTATATTAGCTAGTAATTTTGATGATACTCTGAATGCATGTAACCCCATCAGTGCGGCTGGTGTTTCACATATCCATTAAACATAAAGGCACATGTGGTCTTTTTCTACGGCAACCGAGTTTAAATCGATTAGTGTCTGCAATCGGAATATGACTCATAGAAATCTCATCCAGCTCCCATTACCCAGGGAGATGGAAAGAGATGGACAAAATATGAAAACCCGATCCCTATTGGGAATCATATGAAAAAATGCGATCCTTACAAATGCATTTGTGGGCAACTTGTGCATATCTGTCTGGTGTGGAAGAGAGAAAATAGGTTAGTGGATCACTTAGAATTCACTGTTATATTCATGTCTGGGGCCAGCCACATCAGTATCTGATTATGTGGTAAAATGTTGTGTGACATTATATGACTAGCTCCTGTATTATCTTGCAGTGTGGGTAGTTATGTCTTTAGGTATTTATTCTGCATGATCAATTTCAAATGTCAAATGGTTAAAAATGGGATCCTAAGCAAAAATATCTGACCAAAACAATCAGGTGAAAAAGGATTAATATGTTTATTATTTACAACCATGTACATATGTAACGTTAATAACATGCTTGCACTGAAATTACTTGATATTCACATGTGTCGCAGAAATAAGTTCTAGTGTTCAAGATCAGTGAATGTCCTTCCAAACTGTTTTTCTCTCTTCCCTTCAGGACCCAAAATTTGGTACATTCCAACTACCTGTGGGTGCCACAGAGACCTGGGATGAGCCAGGCCCTCTCTGTGATATTTGCGGCACTCACCTGAGCCAGCTGAAGCAGGCGGCTGTCCACATGGTCCTTACCCAGGAGCATGCCATATGGGCTAGTCCGTCCTCTGCCAACATCTTTACCAACTCTCCTGCCTCAGGCGTGCATACTTTCCCTAGAATCTCCACCTCTCACTCTGGTCCCTCTGAGCCTAGGCGGGTGCCCGGCAATCTGGGGATGGAGAAATGGGTCAAAGGAAATCAGCACCTGGAGGTCACGTCTCAGAGTAATGGAATCACAGTGCTGCCTCATGAGGTGGGCATCACTGCTGAATTAGTTTGTTCCACTTCGTTTTAAATGCCCTTGTTTGTTTGTTTGTTTGTTTGTTTGTTTGTTTTCATTTGTCTGTTTTTCCTTTTTTTTTAACGCTAATATTGTGGGACTTAACTGTTTGTGGCAAATGATCCTTGATGCATAACTTAGGAATGCATTACGTCAGAATGCAAACTATCAGCAATAGTTTCATTAGATATTTGCCTTTAGCATAAACACATTCTAATGCTCGATAAAATACCACACAGAGCTTTCAGTTGTTTCTTTTCACGTGTATCCTACAGAGTACTTGGATCATGAAGAAAGGGCAGTCCATGTCAGCCTCCACATTCCACTTATTCTATTATATGGTTTAAGTGATTTTGATGATTTGTGTATCCCAGACCTCTTAGGACCATTATCTTCTGTGCTCGGGGTCATCTATATGCAGTGTATCAAGGCCAGTCACTTGGGTATCATATTATGTGTGCTGGGACATGTGTGTCAACTACTGATTCATAGCCCTCCAATCAGTCCCAATTAGATCCTAAGCCGCAGATACAGCCCAGTTATGACTAATGGAGAGAAGGAGATTGTGATTTATTTCTGCCATGAAGCAGCAAGTCAAAAAAAAGTGCAGCATGATCAATATCATGGTAATATTTAATGACTGGTGAAATATTCATACCCTCACAGGGCCAGGCCGTAAATAAAACTGAAATGGGAATGCATTAAAGGGGTAGGTTTGGGAGTGGAGAGCTAAGACATCACCATGATTGTTCACTGGAGTGAATTCTCTTCGTGGTGCTTGTATGAAAACAGACCACAGCGATTAGTTGAGCTCCACTTCATTACTCAAACATCCATGAACCTGTTATTAAGACTTCATGCACTTACATCACCACGGTGCATGTTCTAATAGAATCTACATGGAGCCAGAAAGATTTGATTATTTTGGTAATGTTACTTTGGTGTTGCTGAGCAATTTAGTTTGCAACGGCGTGTGCAAATGGGATTGTGAAGATTCACTGAAGTGCAGAGGGTAATAAGAGATATGGAAAGCAGGCTTTGGCAGCTTGACAGAGCGAGAGAGAGAGAGAGAGCGAGAGCGAGAAAGAGAAAACAAGGGAGGAGAGACGGAGAAAAGTAGGGGAAAGAGTCTTTGTCAGGAGGATCTGGAGCATTTCCTGACTCCTTAACTTAAGCAATTTCCCACCTTTTCTCCACATTTGTTGTTAAAACAGTTCTCTGCAAAATAGTATTTACTATACAGCACTGTTAAGAACGTACTAGTCATTCTTTGAGGTAATAAAAAAAAAAAAAATGCATTTGCATGGAGGTGTATAATTCATAAATGTTTCTTAGCAGTTCTTAATAAAGTAAAATTGGAATTAGAAACATTGGAATCAATTTGTTTCAGAATCGAATTCAAGTTCACGAACAGTGAATTCCAATAAACCACAAATTTTAATTTGTGCCAAATAGGTCTAAAGATCAGACTGAGAACAGAGTAATGCAAAGAAAGTCAGAAGGAGCATCTCCCCTTCTTATTCCAGATGGCTATGCACCCTGAGGATGTCTCTCAGCACTAATTGGCATTATGGCATGGGTTAGATGTACTTTGTGGCAGGAGGAAGCGGAGGACTCTTGTTTTGCTCGGCTGAAATAAAACATTGATGAGACATGAAACCAGGGAATGCGCAGTGTTCAGAGTGACCTGGGCTGTGTCTAAGACTGCAGAGAGGCGCCATCATTGTTTGAGCGGATGGGAGAGAGAGAGAGAGAGAGAGAGAGAGAGAGAGACAGGACCCAGCTTCCACTCACAGCCGCTGGGTTGATACGAAATGCTTGCCTGGACTTGGATTTCTTCAGACTGTGTTTGTGACCTCAGGCAGCCATTTGGTATATGCTCAAGCATATTTAAGAGGGTTCATGACTTCATCTGAACATCTGAGTCATTTTGAATGCAGCAAAACGCCTGTTCCTAATAATAGACTATGAGTTCAGTGTGCTGCAAACCTACTTTCTCATTAGCTCAACCTACTATGGTTGAACTTCTGTTCATCTGTAGCTAGCATTGTTCAGCTTGCATAGCATCCATCAAGGTCTAAATCCATTTTATTGCTTTACAGCCCAGGAATATGAGGATTTAATTTTTGTTTCTCTTTATCTATATTCTTTTATTTAGTAGAAAAGCTAATTTATTACTTTCTAATAGAGATTACCAGAGATAATGTAAAAATGTTTATTATACACCTCTCGATGTGCAATGCATTTCAACCACGGGCAGTTTATCTGTCATTATGTCAGAACCTCTAAGAACAAGATTCTTTTGGTATTGACATGCTTATTGAATGCTGATATACACCCTGGCATTGTAAGGTTTTTATCATAAATTCATCACTCATTATTTTTATTTACAGTGAAAAATGAAGACTAAAGCTTATCTGGATGAAAATAAGATGATGCTTGCCCCAAGTCAGGTCTCCCTAAGATGGATTCTTTGTCCCTTCTTATCCATGTTCCAGGTTTCCTCAGAGGAGAGAAAAGGAAAAAAGAAAGGTGCCATGCCCTCAGCAGCACTCTGCCACCTAGGAACCCATCTGCCATCTCTCCCTCCTCGAGTATCAGCCCTTCTCCCTATGGGGACCTCAGCAGCTGTGTCATTCTTTGTCAGGTGAGAGCTGCAGAGAGCAATGCCCATGTTATTGATATGAACACAGTCTGAACCTGTGAGACAGGGATAGCTATAATTAGAAGCAAATGCAAAGCTTAAACAGATGGAACAAAAGAAGTTTGACTCCTGCCGGCTTCGATAATGAGTTCTCATATAGTGCATATTGAGTTTGGAATGAACTTTTAACCCCGTCTCATCCAGTTTGGAATTGTTAATGCCATGTACTGTCCCGAGCCCCCAGCATCTCATCACCCCTACATCAGTCCAGATCAGTAAGAACTAAGCTATGAGCCCTCCAATACATGAGAAAACATCAGCCTGTTCTTTTTGCCCGCCCAGTTTGCATGTGTCTCCATGGCAATGCAACCATGTGTGGAGGCCCACCCCATTTCCCCGTAGGTTTGCCAGCATGTGTTATTAACACTCTCCGCTTACGCTGTGAGTGTTGATAGGGAGAGTATCCTGACCACTGACCTTTCCAGAACATATAATTGTTCTTTGCAATGTCTGACTCGACCGGAGGTATCGCTGGGATTTGAATTTTCAATCCCAATTTTGAATTTACAAATTGCCACCAGAGCGCCCTACACATAGATATTCACAAGCCACTGCGAAAAGGATTAGTGCACATGACATTTTATGTGTAAAATCTCAAGATTTCCCACCCACAGGGAAACTGAGCCAAGACATTTCGAGAGTTAGAGAGATTGTCACTAAATCATGTTTGATTTAGTAACAATAGATATGTTCTTGTGATTTTGCCTCAGATTCTGTAATGGAGATACCTCACTTAGGCAAGTTTTAATGGGCTTCCTCATTATGCCAGAGATGGTGACAATGATGGCACACGCCCCACCCTAAAGTGGAGCCGACCAGTCCCCAAGACTGTGCTGGTGTAACCTAAAAATATGGTTGTCAGTACACTTCTGCCTTGTTAAGGGCAGGCCAATAGTTAAGCTGTAACAACTGAATAAAATAATTTTTGTCCAAAAAAGAGGAATTCGATCATTCTGGTTATGGTGCTTTGGTGTCACTGAGCAATTCTGGTTTGCAGCGGCAAGTGCAAATGGGAGCATTAGGGTTGATTTGTGTGCAGAGCGAAATAAGAGATAGAGTATGCTGCCACTGGCGGTTTGTTAGAGAGAGATGGGGAACAGAGAATGAGGCTGAGAGAAAAGTGGGACAAAGAGTATCTTTTCTTTGTGGTGGACCCAGAGGACATTTTGACTTGGAGGATATTGAAAGAACGATGATATCATGCAATCAACCCTGTTCATTATAAACTGTCAGTATCAGTTATCTAAAATTTTTTTAGAAACAATCAGCCGCAGGGGCAACAACAAACAAGACACTTTTTATTTTTCTAGGGCAGCACAGAAGTTGAACCTGACCACTAGGAGGCGAAGGCAAGGCGATGAAAGTGACCTCACCACCTGCCAAAGCAACTTCAGTAGTATCCTCCAGACAGCACCTCCCCCTGTGCCTCCAAGCCTCTTCCAAGTTCTAAATAAAGGCAAGGAGTCATCAGGAATGGGAAAGGTATGATTCCTCTGCTTCTGGTAATTCTGTTTTTCCTTTTAAGATTGACGTGTTCTTACAGAATTTTCCTACTCTAAAGTAAGTCAAATGATGCAAATATGGAAAAAAAACAAAAAAGAAAAAGGAAAAGAAGCACAGTTATTAACTGTATTTTCAGTAAATCATTTTATGTGCATGATGTTGCAACAAGACCTTTGACTTTATGTAAACTAATTAATTTAATCTTTTTTTTTTTTTGCATTACAAAGTAGAATTCTGTTGTTTTTGTGAGTAGAATGTCTTTATGCTTTAAGTTTAAATAAACTATGCACTCACATCCCTCGTGCCTTACTCAAAGATTAGATCACTTCTCTTGCAGCTCGGGGCAACTTCAACTGCAGTGTGTGCTCTTACACTCTCGGAAGCATTAAATGTGACGATAATATCCGACTCCTTTGCAGTATGTGAGACAAGGAAAATCAATTAAGTTTAACTGTGGAGTGCCCTTTACTTTTCACAGTTCACATTGATGATGATCTTGAGTCTCATATTGCAGCAGTAATAAGGCTACCTGGTGGTGAGCATGCACTCAACTGAACACGCAGACTGAATATAATACAGTAAATGGACTCTTAAATAATTCATCTCCCATAAATATGATTTGACAGATGCTTGATGGAAATAGAGATACCTGCCTTTATCACTCCATCCAACATATCTTGGGGCAATTACCCAAAACATTTGCTAAGTGATGCAGCCAGTAGCCCTAAACTTGGGAAAGATAAGCTCATCTTTTAAATCTTATAACAGTATTTCCATCACATAATATTTAAATGTAATAGGAATCTGTCTTCACAGAAAAGGTCTGTGAAACAGTCTGATGTCACATGGTACACAAAGTGCACTATGAATGTGGTAAAAGCAATCAAACTTAAAAGCTATCTAAAGTGTCCGGTGGTTTTTGTCTGCACAGCTGAGTTGATCCTTGGTTTTGTGTATTGGACATGTATTGGACAAAGTGTTAAAATAACTGTGTTAAACTTTTAAGAGTGTTACAATTTTCGATATATGCCTTCTATATGGAAAGTACAAAATGTCAAACACTTCACAGGTGCAATTATCGTTTGAATGTCCGAACCATCAGTAACCATCCGTAAGGACACAGCGGCGTAATTTACAGATGATAAACGTGAAAATGTTTTCAAAATTGTAATGTATTTTTTATATTTTACCCAGGTCAAAGTGATGTTGCGAGTTTGTCCGTCCTTTATGGAAGACTCATCACAGTCACACTGCTTCAAGTTAGATACTCAGAAGAAACAGGTCACTGTTCTTGACCCGTTATCCCATGTTTCGCTGAAGACTGCAGGCATTACATTCTCTCCAAAAACCTTCACATTTGATGCTGTCTTCAGCCAAGAGACATCCCAGGTCAGAACCATTGCTTAGACACATCTGTCTGATGAACTGAAAACTTATGCATACATGAGTTGTAAACCAAATCCATTGAATTTCTTTTTTTTTTTTTTAAATTATCTTCAGTTTTGTGATTTTTTGTGTTTGTGCAAAATTCAGTTTTAATGATACAATGCAGTTTTTCCATTGGCTGTGTATTAATCCATTTTATGTTAATTTTTAATGTTAGTATCATAAGCAAAAACATCTATCCCACAATCCCACATGATTATTGAAATTTCTGAATCCCGATATGTCACCTGCCCCAATCCATACATTTTGAAGTGTTCAACACTTTCACAAAAACGCTTGTATACAATGCGCAACTAGGATTCTGGCAGCGAAAGTCTGACCTAATCTGCAGACTAAGACTTTTTGCCTGTTTTTTTTCTGGTTTGGAAAAAGGTTGTTGATCCTTGATCAGACTTCCTGTATTCTAAAAGGGTATCTTGTTTTTGTTTGTTTGTTTGTTTGCTTTTGTTTTGCTTTTTTCCCCCAAGGTGCAACCCCTACCAATACTAGTATTTAACAGTAAGTTGATGTTTTCTCTCCATTAACTGCTGTAGGCTGAGGTGTGTGAGGGCACTTTGTCTGAAGTTCTTAAGTCTGTGATTGGTGGAGCTGATGGCTGCATCTTTAGCTTTGGACACACTAAAGTGGGTGAGTGGAAAACTGTATACTGTATAGACCCTTTGCTAAAAGCTGCTTTCCACCATTTTTATCCAATATAAAAGAGCTTTGTCCTGTCTGGACTGTTTCTGTAGTACATGTGTAAGTGTTTTAGTGCACTTCTTTCAAGTTCTGTTCCACTTATCATTCACCATGCACGTAAATAAAAGTAGATCCATCAATTATACATTACAAGTTGTTTGAAGGTTACGCTCCTCTCTTATCTTATCTCTTATCTTCCCAAATACTTTTTCCAGGCAGTAGACATGGGTTGAAACTTAATGGACGCACTCTAAATGCGTTCGTCTTTTAGTGTGTTCTCAACTCTGTGTGTCACTGTGGTTGATCATTTTTCAAGATCTTTATTGGCTGTCTGGGCAAAATAATGAAAATGTGATGTGAAATTTACCTTGGTGCTGGCTCTCTACCCATTACATCACTGGCTATTAAGCAGATTGAATTAGTTGCCCTCTGTAAGAGCTGACGGTCCACAGTGAAAGGGCATAAATCTTTATAACTAGAGATGGACTGGAGAACAGTAATGGTACAGAGGTTCAATTTAATTGATGTAGATATCCCATAATATATTCTACAGCACGTTTAGATTTAAAAACAAATTTTCAAATTTGTCACAGAAAGCAAAACTGAAAATCAACATGATACCCATATAATATTTAACATGGTGTTTTTTTTTATCATGTGTTTATGTTGCTTTGAATGAAAAGATTCATTCTACACGGATCCAAAATCATCTGTGTGTTCTAGTTTTGAAAGGGAAATGTACCCTTTTGATGTACTGGCACATTATAACTGTTTGTTTGCCATTTGACAATCCCACAGACAGTTTTTCAATCAGGCATTTGGATTTTTCTTTTTTTTAATATATGAAAATGTTCACTTTTTAACAACTTAAAATGTGAAATACCATCAAAACTGCATTCCTTTGTTGTGTCACTAATGGTGGTGACTTTGTCAACAGTAAATTTCCAAGTAAACTAATTTTGAAATGTCAAAAAAAAAAGAAAAAGAAAAGACCTTTATTGTGCCAATGCAGGGTCACCTATATTGTATGTAATTTTGTTGGTATTGACCTCAGTCCTTCTGTCACAAGGCATGATGAAGCAGTGTCTTTTACCACTGACCTTTTCTTGGTCTTTTAGGATATAAATCTATTTTCAGTCACAACAAGTCAGCTTACAGCAGATGTGCATTGATATAATTTATGGATATCAAAATGTATTTTGGCTAACAGGAACATATTACACAATGATTGGATATGATGACTGCACACAAAATCTTGGAATCATCCCATCTGCCATCACTTGGCTTTTTAAGCTTATTAACAAGAAGAAGGAGAAGATGGGTGTGAATATCTCCGTACACATATCTGCTTTGGAAGTCTGTGGAAAGAATGAGGTTCTAAAGGACTTATTGTCTGGAGTAGATTCAGGTGATCTTCCAGACAGCCATAAGCCAAATGTATACCTTCTTGAGGACCCTCTATCTGGAATACAGGTAAGGACCAAAACACCCTAACAAGAGAGGTGCCAAACGCTTATAAATCAATATACACTGTAGGCTGTAATATGTGTTAGTGTACGTTAATATTCATGGCATACTGAAATAAAATACTATCCCTATCAATGCTATCACATTTCCAGAGCTCTACCATGGCATGTGCAATTTATATAAAATCAAATACTATTCAAAATTCAGTATATCCTCGTCGGTATAATAGATTTTTGCAACCGTGTTGGTGAGACTTAGTGAAACTGCAAGTCCCTTAACTTGTTACACTGTCATTCCAGCTTTGCAACCAGAGTTTACAGTGTGCCTCCACTGCTGAGAGGGCAGCCTATCTTCTGGATGTGGCTCTTACTTCTCGCATCAGCAATGTACCAGGTTGCAGTAGTGTGCCCAAAAACAGCAGTCACATGTTTTTCACCTTCCATATTCTCCAGAATCACTTAGACAGCAGCATCAAAGCTGCAAGTGAGTACAGTCCCTCCTAAAGTTCAGGTTTTGTGCAATGAGTGGTGTTTTATGAACTGGATAAAATCTCTTGTTTTATTTTCTTTTATTTTCTTTTTTGCAAATTAAGACCTTATAATATGTTTTAATGACAGTCACATTGCACAGTGCTTATGGTTATAAATGCACACAGGATAAAAGAAAATAACTGAATGGATAATTGTGCAGTAGTTAATATTTTTATTGTCAGTTCAGGCTGCAACCAGGCTTAAAAGACATAATCCTGTTATTACATAGTCCTAATTTCTGCTGGTTTTCCCTCCAATTTCTCTCTCTTTCTGTGTGGCTGATAGAAATCATGGAGTACAGCAGGCTCAACCTTATACACTTTGGTGACTGTGTAGGTGACAGCAATAAGAACATTACAGAGCACTGTCTTTTTGACCTTGGAAATGTCATTATGGCCCTGCTGAGTGGACATAAGAATAAGCACTGTGGTCTTAACAAGTATGTCTGATTTACCAGTAACCTATTTATTACGAATCTAAAATGTACGAACAGTTTAAGTCGCTACATTGTCTTCATTTGTTTCCTACAGGGACAGTAAACTGGCCATGTTGCTGCAAGAATCCATGGGCAACATTAACTGCCACACTGTAATGATTGCCCATATCTCTGCCTCTTATGGAGACCTCTCAGAGAGTCTCTGCACCATTCAAATTATGTCGCGTCTCCGTAGAGAGCAAAAGAAGGCCAAGGTACAATTCAGATGTATCTAGATATGCAGTGAATTAAACCAGTGTTATTTTAATGAATATGTTTCATGATTAATTTACCATATCTGCAGTACAGCGCCTCTTAATACCTTTGTTCTCCATCTTTAGAAATCAGCCTCTTGCTCACCCAGAGGAAGAAGCATGGGTAGAGAGAGGAAAATGCATCAGTCTAATGGTCTAAGAACTTTCCAATTAGGAGATAATGTGGACCACAACCTCTCCCTGCCACAGCTCTGTGATCTAGGGGATTGTTATGGAAGTGACAAGTCTTGTGACACAGTCGTCCATGTGGATCCAAATGGATGGGTCCTCCCTGATAAAGCTGTTACCAGTAAGACCAAAGCATTTGTGCCCATTATCCCTTCTTTACACACAAACAAGGCAGAAACAGAGAAGTCATTATTTTCAGTGCAAAATGAAGTCTCACAGCCAATAGAGACTCACGTAATGCGGAGACAAACGGAGAAAGAGAAGAATAAACAAAACCAATTACCAGTGGCAAATGAAGGACCCAGTAAACCTCATCAAGACTGTCTCAAGTGCAACACTTTTGCTGAATTGCAAGAGCGACTGTATTGTATTGATGGGAGTGAGTTAGTTAGCATGTCTGCAGATGCTTTGATCAAATCAGAACCTATGCCAAGCCTCACAAATGGAAAAGAAATTAACAGAACAGCTACAGCGATGTCTGCCAGACAACTGGAGATAAAGAGTGAAAGCAAAAAAGATGCCACTATCTGTAACACTGACAAGATACCTTCTGCTGCCCATACCAAAGATGACCGATTACATCCAACAGATTCACAAGCTTATTTCCAGACGCAAGTATCTCTAGGAAACCAACATTGCCCAGAACCATTCCCGAGGAATGAGGCACCCGTCGCCATGGCCCTGCCGCTAGATAACCAAAAGATGTTTCTGGATGACCCCTTGCTCCAATCTGACATGCGGATTTCTCCTGTAGGAAAGAGCTCCTCTTCCTCTTTCTCTTCTACCTTGTCTGCTAACTTGACCTCCCCTGTGACTGACCCTGTCATGTGCAATGACGTCATTCCTCAGAGTTCCACAGAGATTCCAAAGAAGGAGATGAAGGCCATCATCACTATAACCGTTCAGCATCCTTTGGACCTAAATGGGCAGGATGAACTTGTGTACACAGTGGTGGAGGAGCTGACAATAGATAGTGGAGCAATAGAAAGAGACAGATCCACGAACATAATAAGTTTCAATGACTCACGTATCAAGTCGTTGGTATCAGGATCTCAGCCTGGGAGGATTGTCAGTAGCATTACTGAGGAACAAAAAATCATTGATGTTTCCTCCTCGGCAATGACCTCAGATGGTAAACCCCCTAAGCCCCTACCTAATTCACCTGCCGGTAACATTATTTCTTGTCAAGTCTCTTCTTCTAACCTTACTCTCAATGAAATAAATGAGGTTTGTGATACAGAGTGCTCTTTTGAGCCATACACAAAGCAAACAGAGTCCCTAACTGACACTCAAAAATTAAATGTTTTTAGTGATGGGACAAGTGACTGCTTAATGGATTCAAGGGATGAGACATCTTTAATGAAATTCAGCAGTGGGCTCATTTATACAAATGGGGTAAACAGGAAAAATAGAGAAGCTATGAAGAATACGTTGTCAGCAAGCAAAGGTAGAAATTCTTCAGTCAATCCCTCTGGAAATGGGAAATATGTAGAACGCATCAAATCAAATGTGATAAAACAGCCTTGCACAGATGAGACACCAAGTGTCAAGATGGATGCCAAAACAGGACCAACAAATCCTCTTGCCTTCAGGTATACTGAGATGAACATTAATCAGACTCTCAGCATTTCAAAACCAAAAGAGCCTCTCAGTGAAGAGAAGGCAGAAAGGAGGACTCCAGGGAGAAGATCCCACCACGGTAAGAGACAGTATTCAAAAGGTGCTGAATCCACCCTCTCTCCAGTGGCTCCAAGAAAATTACCACATGATTTTAAAACAGAGTCACCCAGGAAACAGGCTCCTACTGGATATTCAACGAACAGTTATGTCACAACAACCAGCCTGCCAAGAAATTGGTCTGGGCTTTACAAACGTGACGGCACTGTAGATGACTGTCCTCCCTGCATGAATACAAAGCCAAAGCAATCTGAAAGGACTACATCAGTTCCACCAAGTCCGAGGAGTACCCTGGAGAGGAGGCAGTCTTTGACCAAACAGTGCATCTTTGCATGGGCTAAACAGAGTCTGCCAATTCCTTCCATGTGGAAGTGCAGTCCCAATCAGAAAAGGACAAGCAGCATGCAACCCAGCATGTCCAGCAGTCCCGAAGAAAGTGATATGTCACCTCTCTTGACGGCTAGACGAGAGATTGGCAAGGACAGTCCAAGATCTCCCGTTGAGGAAAGCAGCAGACTCTTCAGTGCAAGACTGGAACAATTAACAAATCGAAGTCACTCATTGCGCGGATCACCATTAGACTTCTCTGACTTAGATTCCTTAAAAAAGAGTGATTCTATGATCTCTCTGGCCTCCAGTGGAAGTGTGGAGGGATATTGTCCTGCAGGCTCTGTCGACAGGAAATCTTTGGAGCAGTGCATTAATATGGCCACTCATGGCTCAAAGGGTGAATGGGATCCAGTGATGCACAGGCTTGGTAGGAGCAGTCGACGGGTTCCAAAGTTTTTCCCTATCCATGACAGTGATAGGAGTAACTCAACAGAATCATGCAAAGACAATCAATCTAAGACTTCAGACAAGCATGTATCTGATCCAAAGGTCCACACATTGCCAGTTACGTGCTCCAAAGATTCAACCTTTTCCCCCAAATCCACCAAACGTTCACTGAATAGGAGTTCAAGTCTGTCCCCTAATGGAGTATCTTATAACCGAAATGTGTGGCGTACCCAGTCCCTAACCCGCAATCAAGGTTCTGGCCTAATTACAAAGTCCTCTCAAAAAGTCATGAATGGGCGTATCTCTGAGCTCCTACAAACAAGCAGAGAATCCCTATCTAGTCGTGGCCAAATGTGTTCAGATCTGGAAGAAAATAAGAGTTCAAAGGGAAAAGTACCATTATTGGTTCACACCTTGCCTTCTCCTTACAGTAGGATCACTGCCCCTCGTAAGCCAAACTATTGTAGTGGCCATGCCAGTGATAACACCAGTGTGCTAAGTGGAGAACTTCCTCCTGCCATGTGTAAGACAGCTCTGCTGTACAACAGGAACAGCATGTTCAGCAGTGGGTATGAAAGTATGATGAGAGACAGTGAGGCTACGTGCAGCAGTATTTCAACGCGAGAGTCCATCAGTGATCGTAGCTGCCCCCTCAACTCTTCAAAAGGTGCCAAGGGCTCAAGGAAAAGGAGCAAAACAGGTAAGGACATGGCTGTCTTATGAATGAATAATGCACTGCATTTGCGGAAAGGCTGAAGAGTGTTAGGAACCTCTTGATGTGATCTGTGTAATACCTTTTATGTGTACCGTTACTCCACTTCTCTGACATATAGACAATTATCTCTGAAACTTAGATGCAAAAGATATAAAATATTTTTAAATTCTTCTGTTTTTATTTACACCCTTCCATCATTTTGTGAGTGTAATGCATTCCTGAAAAAGCCTCAGTAAAATGAAAATGTATTTACCATAAATTTCGATGGGAAATATTTATTTATGCCTTACTGAGGCCCCCAATTTTGCACACATTTATGCTAAAACAATGTTAAATCCCATGATATGGGCACAGTTACTTCAAAAGATAGCCAAACTTATCATAAGATAATATGGCATTTTACTTTACAAATTACTCTGTGATATCGCTGTTTACTTGCCCTTATCAAGCGCTTTCATAGCTCTGCTTAGGACTGCAAACACAACAGTAGAATACAGCACATGCTATAGTAATGCTACGTGCACAGCAGTATGCCCTGTGGTTTTATGTAAATAGGTGCATGGTATTGTCACTGTTATTGTATTTACCTTGTCCAGTAACAGGTACTTTTCCCATGTTATGATGGTGTGATTGATCTTGAGATTGTGTTTTCTTTGATGCTGCCCTTGTGAGGGAGTAGCAAACCACTCTAAAGGACGATTGTCTTTAACTGCTGTTGTTTCGTGCACTGTTGTTGTTTCGAGTCACTTTCGCAGCTTTAGCTTTGAAACGATACATAGTAATTCGCTCGCAGAGAGCAGGAAATCCAAATGTGTTGGTAGCTTGTATTCAGCTGCCCTCAATGCCCTGTTTCATCTTTGTCATATTATTAAGATATTGACTCAACTTAGTATATCAGCTCACAGCCCTGCATAAAAGTGTAAAACACGCATATAATTTCAACATTTGTCCTGGAACCTACACTCACAGGTCAGAGGAGGCCATCACAAGACACCCTTCTGTCTTTGAGGAGGTCATGCAGCGGTCCCAAGGTGCACTGGGTGGACAGAGGAGTTTCTGATTCTTATGAAATCAAAGTCTATGAAATTGATGATGTAGAGCGTTTGCAGAAAAAAGGAGAAGCAGGCAACAAGGTAAAGCCCAAAAGACATTTACACATACCATTTTAAACCATTTCGAAATGGATAGGTAGCAGGTAGCCTCAAAAGTGAGGGTTATTTGGATTCCAAGGTTGTGGGTCAAATGGAGAGTGTCATTAAACTGGTAGTCAAAGTCGTTATTATAAAAATGAAAATTGAAAATCCAGATGCCTAGCACTGATGTTGCGCCTTCCAAATATTTCCTGTAATTCAGTGGGTCTGTATGATTGCCGCTTACACTGAAAATAGCAACCAGAAATATACATAATCAATTCATCAGTTTGTTCATTAATATTTAATAGAAGGACAAATATTGCATTTCCAACAATACCAAAAATTTGGTTGGGTGGGCCTGTTATATATATACACTGTTCACGTTTGATCAAGATCATGGTCTAGCTTACTGAACATGTGCTTCCAAATCTAAACCCTCATACTGGCCATGTTGAACAGGGTGTAATCTGCTTCAGTGCCAAACTGAAATTCCTGGAACATCGTCAGCAGAGGATTGCTGAAGTGCGGGCCAAATACAACGCCTTGAAGAGGGAGCTGGAGATTTTGAAGCAGCACCTAATGGTCGACCCAAGGAAATGGATACAGGAGTGTGAGTGTTACAGTTTACAAGAACGCCTTATTCTGTTCCTCAGCTTGAACATGTACTGTACTGTCGCTTGAGTTCTTCCCAATGGTAATTTAAATGTTTTCTTCACGGCATCGTAATGGTTTCACTAACGATGTAATCTTGTAGATAACATTTTCTTATTTTGACAGTTTATCACACTCTTTCCCTCCCCTCATCATTAAAGTTTTGAGTTGAATGTGTTTCCAAAAATGCAGCAGCCTGTCTTCTGTATGTCATGTATGAAACAGTATGCCGGGACTTCTGAGATAAAACCGTCTTGCTGATAACATCGCTGTTTAATTTTTGTTATGTGTTTCGCAGTTGATCTGTGGCAGACTTTTGAAGTGGACTCCCTGGAGCATCTGGAGGCCTTGGAGTTGGTCACAGAAAGACTAGAGAGCAGAGTCACACGGTGCAAAGCTCGTTTAATGATGGTCACATGTTTTGACGTCACACCGAAACACAAAGGAAAGAGACGCTGTTGGCAAGTGCTAGACCATAAAGGCTTTGTGGGAATTTAGGATGCAAATATGTGCCTCAGAATCAATCATGCTCAAATCTTTCCTGATATACATGCAGCATGTTTGAACTGATGCTCGTATTGCACCAACATTCCGTTCACGCCTCTTAAACACCACAGTGGTCCTTAATTCAAATTAAGGTTACATTAGTTTTGACCAGACCAGACAGCATACCAAATTTGCTGGGCTGTCTTTGCTATGCCGAGACAGTGGCTTAGGACTGATCTTTGCTTGGGGTCAAGAGTGGGTCAACATAAATTACTGAAAAACAAAGCAGCAGCTACAAATGAAAGGAAGAGGCCTTGGGTCACACTTTCCAGTTCTGACAAATTTTTCAAATGACTCAGATCCACGGCGTCCTCCACACAAACAATCAGAATCAGAAGACAATAAAAAAGTTGGAGGCATTTTTTCTACACATCCATTGTTGAAGTAGCGTCTTTTTTTCTGACAGGATTAAAAATGATTTACTGAAATTCTCATTCCATTTGAAATCTTTTTTTGTTTATTATTATTTTCATTTTTTCCATGTGTGGCACTGTTAATATGTGTTCAAATGCTTTACTTACGTCGACTAAATTTATTTAAATGCTACGAAAATGAATTGTATTACAAGACCATTTTAAATAAACACAAGGAAACATCTTAATGTATTGAGATTTAATTCACGTTGTTTCTCCTTAATGTGGCAAGTGTGCCAAAAGAAGTGGCTTCCAGGGTCTGCTAAAGTTATACATAGAGTTACAACTATAATGCAGCCAATCAGCCTGTCGTACTGTCAGTGCAGATATAACTCATCGATGTAACCAGGGGAAGAGGTCACACAGGATTCACTCAGACGGTGGGGGGAAAGGTAGCTTATTGTAATGTTGAGTCATTACAGCGTAAATTCCAGTCGTGGCTCTCATGTGCCCGAGCCACATTTGTCCCTTCCGCTCCACTTCCTAAATATTACGTCTCCTTTAAAAACCCTTCCAAATCTGAAAACACTCCAGATGCAAACAGCGTGTATTTATTTATTTATCTTAAGAAACAAGGTTTTCCGATTTATTTAAAAGTACAATGAATTTTCCACACGTGTGAATACGCATTCATTCGAAAGTTTCCATTTTAGGTAACATTGTCTTTTTTTCTGATTTGAACTGATGCATAATTTGTTACTCTTGTGCGAGGAAAAGTTTCGAACAATACAGCGGTATTTTAATTTTAGGAACAGGTATGTAAAGGTGACTCTGAGTTCGGCATAATTACCCGCAGGCAAGACACGCTGCAGGACTTGTGTCACTGTGGTAGCACGACTATTTACTTAATTACTTGGGCTAATTATTGTTTTGGCATACAACTGAGGCATTCTATATGGCACTACTGCCTCCACAACATTGTCATGTATTTAAAAAAAAAAAAAAGTCAATTCGTACTGTCCATTCCAGGTAAAAAAAAAAAAAAAGGTAAAGTAAATAAAAGAAAGGAAAATAAAAGAAAAGAGAAAGGAAAGAGAAACAGGAATAGGTAAAAGGGTAAAACAGATTTTCATCGACGGAACACGGCGTGTCGTGTATTCAGAAGATTACTGTAGCACCCGGGGTTTTTTATTTTATTGTATTTTATATTTATACTAATTTAATGTGAATTCTGATCCACAAGATGGCGCCAGACATAAAGCGCCGCGAATCGCCCGTTGCAAAATAAGTGGCTGGATTAAATCGTAAACAATGGTGAGACTGCTTCACGAAATTGACTGAGGTTCGGTTTAAACATGCACTAGTACTTCCTGAGTCCTACACTGTGTAAGGTGGAAAGAGCCAGTAGACAGAGAGAGGGATTCTGCTGCATCTGAGGATATTTCAGCACAACAGAATAGAAAACGCAGTAAGTGGCCAGTACTCTCAAGAATTTCAGGGGTTTGCATTTAAAAGTACAGATTAAAAAAACTGCAGTGTTACATATGGGAAATTATATGTCATAAGCAAGGATGCTGTATTTCAGCATGTAAACCCAAGGTGTGTGGAACAACATCCAAATAATGTGGAAATGATTTTCTGACGAACCCCTTCAAAAATATAAAACGAAAGTGCTTTGAATGCATGACTGAACATGGATCGTAGACATGATAGCGTGACGTGTAGCACATTACAGTTGAATAGAATCATGACGTGCGGGGATGAAACGCTATTTCAGATGCAAGTCGTTTTGACAGTTCACCTGATGACAATGCTGAACCTTTTTTTGTTCCAGATGTGACAAGTCCTTTTCCACAACGCGTCAACCAGATACAATCGTAGTGTAATTTCTATCTGGCATTTGATAACTTTCGCACTTCACTGCCCATACTTACTTCAGCGTATTATGAACCCTGAAATGTTGAGCATGTTTTTTTGTAATCCATTTAGGCACGGACTAATGCATGTATTATAGTGTTATTTTGTATCCATTACTGGAAATATATTCCTTTTAGACGAAGACGTGTTTTGTTCAGTTTTCATAAATCACATCATAATGACTCTCTTCTCTCATATCCTCATTTACAGTCAGCAAACAACAAGAGGAAACGTAACACTGAAAGGGTCCTTCTGTTACAGTCTATGTCACCTGCAAAACCGACCCTTTATCATAACTCCTCAGCTCATAAAAAGCATTAATCTTTTTATGTTAATTCCTAGCTGCCACTGGAGGAAAGATGAATAAGAATGTACACACGTGAGGTCTCTGAAATTTTGAAGATTCTGGGAGTACATGTTTCCATAACAACTATTGCAATTCCTGGCAAACGTAACATTACCCCGTTCCATTTTTAAGGGCAGGACGTAGACAGATCAACTAGTGACATGATGACCATGTTACACACCAGTGCATTTTTTTCATATATGTGTGTAAATGGGACACAGAGTCATTTAGTGGCAGAAACAATGGGATTATATGGTCTGATTGATTCTCTCACTATGGAATCTGTCCCAGGATGGAGAGGAAATGAGCATGTGTTTTTGTTCTGCTAAGTGTAAAGCTTAGCGTGGAGGGGACATTTGATAAGGTAATAATTGCGTTTAATTTTCATTAAGACAAGGATCGAATAAGAAACTGCTGTCTCATCTGTTCAAAGTCACTGGGCAAAAGGGACTTGAAATCTAGTGTATGGTGTCACTCTTAAAAGTGCATTGTCATGTTCCGCGTGCTCTGTCAAACCTTGTTCATATCCTGTCGGCTTCTGCGCACACTCCCTCTGATAATGAACAGGCCACCACCGGACATGTCATGGCAAGAACCGTTCTGGGTTCATTTTCACTCTTCATCTTCCATTTGCTCATCATTCATCCTCTGCCAGTACTCCCCTGACACTGACACGTTATTTATACCGAGTGGTTCTGGTTCGAACCTCCCTCACCTTCTCCGATTTCCCCGCTCATCCCGACGAGCGACTGGACAAAGTGAAAGACAAGAGCTTAGCCATGAATAATACACAGCTGCCATTACTGTCTCTTGTTTACGAACACGCCTGTCATTTTGCACTTGGTGGTGTGCTTTAGGCATGACCGCCTCAATGGAGTCACTGGAGATGTTGGGTTTCCTCCAAGGCAGCCAGGTTTGACAGCTTTGCTTTGCTTGAGGGAAAGCCTCAGGTGAGACACAAATAGGTTTGTTTAAAAAAAAAAAAAAAAGGTGAACTCAGCAAAACTGAACTTGTTCTACTTGTGTTCCTATACAGTGGTTCGCCATGCAAAAGATTTAGTAAATCTTATAGAGAAAGCTGAGAAATGAATGGACTGCTATGCACTGACTGTGTTTCTTTATCTCTTTCTGATATTACTGACAGAGTCAGTGTAACAAATAGAACTGGTCTTTTCAAAACCATACAGGAGGGTTTTTTTTCATATTGAAGTATGAGGAGCTTAAAACAACTTTATCCCACGATATGCGAGTTTGAATTCAATGTTTGTGACGGGGTTTGACGTTTGACGCTCAAAGGCTGAAGTTCATCCTGTTTTCCACCTGTGTAGGCAGTGTACAGCTATGGGAGAACCTAAAGCAAAAGATACACTGAGGCACAGAGGCAGCGCCGGGATACCAAGACTCAGAAACGCAGACGTCATCGTCAATCCCTACTCATCTCCTTCTGACGAGAACCAGACCAAGCCTGCAGAGAAGGGGCATGTTGGTTGGGCAGCTGCAAAACAGGACTTAGTGAATAAAACGCCACACGAGAAGACCAGAGTCAGCACGAAGGCCCAAAGCTTCTCCCACAACAGAACAGCCTCAGGTATAAACAATACTAAAGAACAGTACATGCCTGGTACGATCTTTCTCTTCCCCGTCATTTCCAATTTGCAGTGAATTTATCATCTGTTTATGTGGTTGTGTTCAGGTATCTGACATACTAGACTCTGAAAATAAAGGTCATCTCTTTCTCACAATCAAGATAACCCTGTGTGTGTATAATCACGTCACATGCTTACGTTCTGCATGCATTTTGTTTAAACCAGAACATAAGAGAGGCCACCTCTGTGCTTCTCCTCATGAAACTCAAGCTATGTTAAGTTTAGTACAAACTCTGTCAACCTATAATAAGTTCAATACAAAACTAATACTTTTCACTGGGTACATTTTTAATCTTTTTTAACCAGCACTAGATATGTTTTTGCTCTCATTACAGCGGTTGTATTCAGCATGTGATATAAAGTTCCACTGCAGATATTTTATTCTGTGAGGTTTTTTTTTTTTTAATCATCTCTTTTCCCTGTCTGCATGTATAGTTGGTTATGCAGAGTGTCATGTCATTTCAGAGAGACATGGTCAAGCCCGGCCCCTGAGACCCAACCCCTCCCTGCTCAGCTCACTGCGGTCTCTGGGTGAACACAGGGATCATATGCTTCTGCCTCAGTCATTACACCGGGTGAGAGAGTGTGTGTGTGTGTGTGCGTGCGTGCGTGTGTGCATCTACCGTGTATTGTTATCTTATAAAGTCCCCAGATAGATGGCATAATCTGAAAAAATGCCTGCTGGGGATCAAAATGCTGGTCCACACTAGGAGAACAACATTTTTCTAAACTATATTGTTACTGATAAAACAAAAAGTGTCAAAACATTTCTTTGGTTAAGGTTCAGGTTAGGGTTAAGGTTAGGGTTAGGGATAGGTTAGTATTCTTTAGTTACAGAATAATGGGAGTCAATGGGAAGTCCCCACTAGGATATGAGTACAAACTTGTGTGTGTGCGTGCGTTTCTGTGTGTGTGTGTGTGTGTGTGTGTGTGTTTGTGTGTGTGAGGCTTCAAATAAGCACCCATTAAACAAGGTAAAATTTAACTTTGGTTAGTGGTGGTGAGTTTATATGTCCATTTTGGTACCTTTTTTTTATTACGAAACAAATTTATACAATTCAAAAAGCTGATAGGGTGCATACCAGTTGTGTGTATAATCAGGATGTACCACAGCTAAGCCTAATCTCTGTTCCATAGATAATATCATGACGTGTAAACACATAAACAGACCTACCATGACAGCAGGACACAATGTTGTAGGAATCCATCAGGCTGGTTGAGAAACTGTGTGGTGGAGCTTTCATAGCAAAGAAAAATAATGTCCATTAGTGAGCATAAATCAGAGTTCTTACTGTTGTTTTAAGGATTTAGTAAACATTTTATAAATGCAATAAAGCACTCAAGACTGTGGTCATTACTTTATTCAAATTGGTAACTGTCCAAGAAAGAATAGCTTATCTTCTTAAATCATTTGAAAATACAAGTCGTCTTGGCTGTTATCTGAAAAATTTCCTTGCGGAGTCATTGTGTATGAATGAGCACCAGTGTGTGTATTTGGCAGTGCTGTTCCTCAGCTGGTTGTTAATCCTCTCTTGGTGAAGGTTTTCCCTACTTCCACACCGAGACTGTAGTAGCAGTAGGCTGGAACACAGACACACGCCCACACATGCACACACACACACACACACACACACACAAACACACACACAAAGTTGTTTATATACTTAGTCATATGCAACAATGACTTGCTCTCCCATCTCGTTAGTGGATCACAGTGTGAATGTGTGAATGGGAAGTCCAATACAAGGGGCCCATATTCTGCTGCTAATGGGCCATGTATGGTCTGGGTTTGTGGTAGCGGTCATGACCAGGGTCCTTCTATGGCATCTCCATTATGGTGCCTCACTATTCCCCTTTTCACATCATTCCGCCCCTTCCTGACAGAACAGTCTCGGCAAAGACTGTACAAAAGGTAGCGTTTACCAGTGTCACGTGTTGCTGTTTTGAGCTTGAAGTTTTCCATGCACATAAATCATGGAATTTCCATAGGTAATTAGAAGTAAGGAGGGCAGGATTATGCATGTAGAATTAAAATGATAAAGACAATGAAAGTAATCCCAGGGTTACGTCGAAAAATATACAGCTGCTTGCTGTATAATCAAATGTGCCCACCTGCAGGGTAAAGCTCTTAATCCAAACTCCTGTGTTGTAAGCAGGACCCAGCCCTGCTGGGTAAAATTACCTTAGCACTTTGTTTATTCAGTCTTGGAACTGTCCCACCATTTTTAGTGTGTACAAAGTTCACTTCATCAAAACCTCATTACACCTTTTTTTTGGAGGGGGTGGGGGGGGGGGGGGGGGGGGGAGAACATTTGGGAAATGCACAAATATTCTAATCACACTTATGATTACACTGTTCTGGGTGCTACTTCTCTTTTAAAAAGTGCCGTACAGGGAACCATGCAGTGTTGAAGACCATTCGGTTTTTACTTGTTTAGATCTTGCTCGGTGGTTACGATCCTGTGGTCGACTGGTCTTTTCTGACTCTCAGCATCTGATGCAAGTGTCCTAATCAAGACTCTTAGATCAGCCATAATGAACTAAACATTTAGAGGAAGGGAAATGGCCTCAGATCCTATCTTTATCTATCTATTTGGGAGGCCAGATTACCTTATTTGGAAAAGTGTGTCCGTCGTGGGTTCATTGAGAGAATTGGACTAAAAGAGGAATCGGATAGTGAAGACGTTCCTCTCAGGTGATCTGTGCATGTTATGGTGCCATTGCACAGTTTCACAAAACAACCCCAAAAAAACAAAAAAAAAACAAACCCCACCTGGGAAAACGTCACTTTGCTATTTGAGGGGATTGATTCCTTGCAGAAGAATATGTAGGTCTGCAGAAAGCAACGCTTAGAGAGAAACAGCTGAGACTGAAGCAAAGTAGGGCAATTACTTTTCACATGTGACTACACAGCCGTAGGTTAATGTCAGATCTCTTGTGTTCTGCTATATCATGTGATCTTGTATCCATATATGTCCTGTTCTGATTTCATGCTGTAAGCCAGTGAAGAGCTGAAAATATAGGTCCAACTCCAGCTGAGTCTGAAAACATAGGTCCAACTCCATGACGACTTTCTAAATCTTAGATTAAATTAGGATTCTCAGCGTCTTTGGCAGTGACTAAACTTACAGAATTATAAAAATCAGCATGGCAGAGACTTTGATTGTGTACAAGCTTGGAGTGTGAAACCATCAAAGTAGGAGCACCTGGATGATGCAAGAGTGAAAACTGGTAACGGACTCTTTAATCTAATTTAAATTTTGTTTTTTTGTTACAGATAGCAGAAGCTTATTTCCTCGAGGAGGACTGTATCCTTGCTTGAATGTTCTGGCCCATGAATAGTTTTTTTTTTTAATTATTATTATTAATTTATTTATTGTGACTGGTGGTTTCCCAATGGCTCAGTGACATTGTTTTAACAATTTAATGAACAAAGCTAAACAAAGGGAGTAAATGACTATCTGTGTGTCAGTGATACAGGTAGAAAGTTCAGGTCTCAGATTAGTTTGACTTTTACCTTGTGTAACTGAGTTACCTTATGTGAGTTGGGGGAAACAGGATCCCATATCTATCCTGAATTGCAGTTTCAGAGTGGATATGGGTAAAAGTAGTCAGTCAAAGTTTAAACTGCAGTCAAATTTTAAAGCTGATGTTTTTTTAAAGCCTTTCATCATAGTTAATTTGATCTCTCTGTCCTGCTGTTTCCTCTTTATTGTTCTTGTAGTATTTTGTGTGTATCCCTGTTTAGGCTGTTGCCATAGTAACATCCGTGAGCATGGAAGGAGGGAAGTTTGGGGAGGTTGCGTTTTTTTTATATGTTGGTTTTTTGAGTCGTGCTTGAGAGGAAAGGTGGTATTCTTTTTTTAAGATGTACAATTGATTTTTAAAAAATTGATTTAAATATGCTGCTAACATTCCAAATGCTACCACAATGGTGACTCACTAAATTATAAAACCAACCCAAGAACGTTCAAATATTGTATATTACATATCCTTAGAAAACAGTTTGAGCCACAAGTCATTTTAGTAGTTTAATGTTTATGCAACATTCTGTGTCCCTCTTATTAGCCCTCACATTTATTCACAGGCATGACACACATGGACAAAAGTCTTTAACTCAATCATTCTGTTAGATCAGTGGGCAGTACAGTTTCTCCATCTGGAGAGATTGTACCATGAAAGACTGCTCTCAAATTTAGCCTCTCTGCAGGAAAAATGGGGTAAGTGTGAATCTGTATACAAATTAAATTGATGAAGTAGTGTGCTGTTTTACTGATAACTGTGAGAAAGTGTAATGAATTCCTTAAGATTTTTTTTCTTTGTCTTGTTGATTTTGACCTCCTGTATGTCCAGGATGTTTACATATAGCTTAAAGTTTAAAAGAATACAATATACAGGGTATTACAGCGGCATCATGCATGTACAAACTGCATTATAGAATGAATCTCTAAAAATGTTACTGCTGTCTTACCCCAGATAATGTCTCTCATCTCTCTGTTAGTCTGCATGACCACACAGCACTGTCTCCATGATTGTGCTCTGTAACTTATTATAGTTCACAGGTCGTCAACTGTCAGCTGAATGGCACCTCTTTTATGGAGAGAATGCCGCAATTAGCTTGGCCAGTGTTTTGGCATAAAGTGGTTATTTGGGGAGAATGTTTATAATTGAGAGGAGGAGATGTTTTGGTCTTGGAATTCTGTCAGTTGTGTGTGTGTGTGTGTGTGTGCGTGCGAGAGAGAGAGAGTGCACAAAGTGTACAAGAACTCCCATTTAACTCTGCCATGGTTGGTTACAGAATCCCAGTGGAAGGTTGGCATTCACTCAAACAATAACTCCACTGTAGCACCTGATAGTGTTGATGAGGAATCAGAGCATATGGACTTTCTGAGTCACATCTGTAGAACCCATCAGAGGTGAGAATGTTAATGTCAAAAGGCACAGGCAAAAGACTGTAAACGAATTGTTTGTTCAAAATAAATACAGAACTATGTGATTAAATATACACTACAATTCCTGCATTTTATAACAATTCTTCTGTGTTCTTTCAGAGAAAACCCATAGTACAGGGTAGAGATTTTTGAAAATGCAATGAAGTTTTGACAGAGAATGTGAAGGAAAAGAATTTAGGCTATTCTTAATTATTGAGTGCTGTTTATTCATCGTGTGGTTTGCTTGTTTGAAGTATGACTTTGAAAATGTAAACCAGCTGAAACCAGGATTTCCCAAATGAGCCATTTATGTCTAGACAAGGAACTCCACATTAATAACGCACTCCCAGATTCTGGCTATGCGCTTTTTTACTTTGTTCCTTGTGATCTTGCGTTCTACAGGGGTGGCTGATTTCTTCTGTACATAAAGTATGTCAGACAAAAGCCAATTGTAACTTATTGTTAGCAACATAGCTGAATTAACTACCACACAAATGTATCTAATACAGTTACCATTTTTGTCCTTTATGCACTCCTGAAAACTTGAAAATGTGAAAATCTAAAAGAATTCTCTCTCTCTCTCTCTCTCTCTGTCTGTCTCCCTCCCCCCATCTCTGTTGCACACACACACACACACACACACACACACACATAGACCTACCCTCTGTATGGAAAAGGTAGGAGACTAGTCCTTTTCACTTTAACCCAGACATGTCATTTTGGCATGACAGATTTGCTTTTGGTTCTTTCGTAATGAAGAATGTGTTTTCACAGAACATGTCAGACAAAAAGTTGATGGATGGCTCCAAACAAGTGCCAGAGGACAGAACTGTAGAACAGGGAATATCTTCTGGGCATTCCACTAACCTGGAAAACTGGATGACTGGAAATCCAGTCCTACGCACTGAACTGCAGGAGGAGGTATGGGATGGAGTGAATGAAGAAGAGGTTGACGATCAGGACCTTCAGGATCTAGAGGAGGAGCTACAGGAGGAGACCATGGAGGATGTAACATCCCTGGAGGAGCTAACCAGACTCATTCAGGTTGAAGAGGTGAGAGGAGACACATGACAGCTATAGTTATCATTTCTTTGATCAATAATCGGTTTCATGGCTTACTACTGTGTTGACATATACTTAAATTAGAAAACTGAGTAGGCGTTTGAAGGCCTGTCACTAAGTGATGAATTTTGTTGCATGAGTTATGTTGCTATGTACATCTTTTATGTTTAGGAGCTTAGTTTGGGAAAACTCTTTGTACTGCACTAAGAATCTGTAAACTGCCTTCAAATGTCTGGTACGCTGCTGCATGAAGAAGAGGAGGATCCATAGAATCGAGAGAAGTGCTGAGTTTCATTGTTTTGGGAGTTTGGGGCTTTTTTTTTTATTTCTTTTGAGCATTTCAGAGTTTCTCAGCAGACTGTGAATTTTAGTCGGTCGTAGTATAAACAAAACACTTTTGTGGGCCCTCATCTTTACGGCTGTATCAATATTGGGTTTCCTGTCATCTGCAGATTGTTTTAATATTTCAGAACTTTAGACAAACCCAGGGGATTCAACCGCACCCAAGCATGCAGCATAGGCTAAATAATTGGCTTTGCTAGCCTTGAGACATTTGGTTCCAATTATCGGGTCACATCGGTTGGCTGCAGGGGCTGTCTCTCTGTGGTCTGGGAAAACAACACTTTGTGATGTCACCAGCAGGGCTAGGACAACCAGCTGCAGGAATGTCATAAGAATGGTTCAGGGAGAGTATGACTCCCTGAACAACAAGGTGTGGCTAGGTGCTTGCGTAATAGTCCATCACATTCTGCAATCCAGACAATGGCTAAATAAACAAATTTTCTCATGTCAGAAGAACTTTGTTCCAAAAGGCTGTTTTAAACAACCTTGATGGAATTGCACAAACATTTTGATGACTCAATATGTTAGGTCTAAACAAATGCTTTTTTAATGTTTAGTTCCTTAAAATTTCACTAGCTCCTGAGAGCTTACATGTGTAGCATGTGTATAATAATATACCCAGTAATAAAATACAGGGGAAAGAAATCATGAGAAGTTATAGGTTTATAAAATACAAAAAGCTGTATTCAAATACTTTAACACACTTTTTATTATACTTTATTTTGCCCTTTGAAGTCCTTTTAACATCTGCAATAGAGACCTAGCCAAGAGAGGCAGCTCTGCAATGAAAATACAGACACTTCCCAGAAAATTATTCATTGACTTACACCTAAATAAAGGCACAGAGAGAATCATCGGTTAAAACAAAGAAAAGACAGATAAACGTTGTATAAAACGCCAAAATGATTTCATTAAAATGCATTTGAATCACAGAGGGAATGGGTCAGGATCAAATTCATTGTATTTGACCAATTAAATGCCACCTGCAACACATTTGTTATTTACTATTTAAAATCGTTCAGAGAAATAAAACGGTCTAATTTCACAGAATCTTCTAAGTCATTCCACATCTTGGGTGGCAGATGGTAGAAGGCTACATTCCCAGGTTCAGTCATAACTCTTAAAATTTCAGAAAGAAGCTTAGCGTGTTACCTTAGAAACCAATACTGCAACACACTTTAGCATCGGTTCTAGCTTATAGACACCGCTGCATCAGTATCAAAATATTTAAAAGGTTTCCTATGATTACCTGACATGTGTATGAGTATCCAATTATCAGTGGGCTCAAAAGCATCAAAATATATTCTTACTGATGTAGTAGTTATGTGAAAGTGACTGCATACACTGGCAACAATGGCCTCTCAAAGATAAAGACACAATAATCCACCGTATATTACCCATTGATATTTTAACAGAATTTTAGTACAAACAATATGATCATGAGAGACATATCTCCTTGAGGTAATTACAGAAGAATTCCTTTCTTAAACAAAATATGGATCTATACCTTTTAACGGCCCTTTTCTGGGGTCATTCACAGGGTGAGCATTTGAGGGTTTTGAACTGTCACAAGTTATCGAAACATGATATAAATGAACACACATGCATTCGAACGTCTACATGAACCTGAGGCGTAGCACAGCTGGTCTGGGTTGGTCTGTATGTAGGAGAGTGAGAGAAGGGTCACAATTACCTCAACACTCATGCACTCATACAGCGTAAAGTCAAGGATAAAGCTGGATATACTTCCACTACATCACTACAATATATTCCCTCATGAATGGTTTATCCACAATTTTTTCTTTGTATTTTTCATAACGGATTGTGATAGTTAGGTCTTGTCGATAGTTTCTTATTGCCAGTGTGCAGTATGTGGAGCAAACAGATGTGAGAAAGCTAATTACTAGTATTAAATTTCTGTGTGATGTATGATGTGTACTGAACCGTTGTGGTGGTCATGTATCAGAATCAAGTATTAAATACAGACTCCTGTTCAGGTCCAAAGCACTAGCACTACAGCAAACAGAGGGTTTCCTACCAAACCCCGCTTTAGCACAGTGTATTATCCTTCTCCAAAAAAAAGCTTTATTAGACAGACTACTAAATGGCAAATATGAAAGAAGTTGTGATTTAACTCATTTTAGTGATCTAGTTGCCTTAAATGGTGTGGATTATGAGGTTTTTTTTTGTTTTTTTACCTTGGCCTGGATATGTTTATTGCAAACTTACCAGTTGGCTATACTAAAACTTAAATGAATTCACACATATTTAAGGCAGTTTGTCACACACACACACACACACACACACATATATAATGAAATTAATATTTTAATGTGACAAGATTCCATAATGCTTCTTAAACATTATTCTCCTTCATCTTCATCACTTCCTCCGTTCGGTGTCATTGATTCTACTTATTTGTTTTATTGTTCCAGCTCTTTCCCTCAGATGGTCTGGTGTCTATCCTGAAAAGAAAAGCATCACAGGACAGACCAGCGGCCGATAAAACTGCGTCCTCCAAGAGCAGCTCCAAACGCAAAGTCCGCTTCTGCGAGCCCGGAGATGACCTTGATAACGGTACAGCTCTGTGCTGCACTTCAGTGCATAGTCATTAACACGCTGTGTCTCTTGCACTCATAACAGGGATTTACATGGACTATTCTGTAGACTTGTATTATTCAAACCTTTCATTATTCCACTATAATACTCCGAACCTATTTAAATTAATCCACATGGATAATCCACTAGTTTCCATTCAAAAAAAAAAAGAAAAGAACAAAACCCCAAAACAAGAACACTTTCTATGTCACTGAATCTAAAGCCTGTGTGTTATATAAACACATTACGTGTCACTGAATCCATGACTCTATAGTTTATGCTATGATAGATGATCTCAGACCTTATTTTGACTAACTGTCGTTTCTTGTGTGTTTAGATGAAGTGGGCGGAGCCTCATGTCTGATTCTCCTCCTCTTGTGCCTGGTAACCGTGGTTATCAGTATGGCTGGGACTGCACTCTACTGCCTCCTGGGGGGATCTCAATCCAGTGTGTGCACAGACTTTTCTCACAATAAGGATTTTTACGTAGGATACATTCAGCGATGGATGAACACATTCACACAGTGGCTCTCTCCTGGATTATCAGAGTTAGATCCCGTTGTATCTTAACTAAAAAGACAGTCATCTCTGTACATTCCATATATTTATATTTTTTCTTGCACTTATGATGGTTTGTGTTTATCTCTTAGTTACCTGTGAAAATAACCTTCAGAAAACCAAAAATACCCACAAATCCTGGCTGCCTTATTGTACAGTGATCAAAACACTATTCGGTCACTTAAGAAAAACAAATGCTCTCGTTGGATTCCACTCCTACTTTTTTTTGCATCACTATTATTGGAGTCACATACAGGATCAAAAACAGTGAGGGCTCAGTAAGAGTGTACATATCCATGATATGTCAGGTAAAAAAAAAAAAATAAATTAGATACTGTTTTTTTTTATAAAACTGCTTTCAGTGTCACATCTCTGGACTACAAATGACATTTACACACTTCAGCGCTCTAGACACTAAAACTGCTGGGTTACTCTAACAACCCAATTGCTATGTTAAGCTAGTTAGGTCAGTGATTCATGCTGTTTGCGTGTATCTAGCTGTCAGTTTGAATGCGAGAGAGACTTCTGATGTTCTACAGAGATAAGTCTGAACTCAGAGCCTTGGCCAGTGCCTGACACACTTCACACCATTGTGAACTGTTTCATCTTCCATCACAATTACAAGAACCCACTAAACTGTGCTACTGAAACGTCTAAAACAGCCTTCTTAAGCCAGTGTTTTAATATGTTCAGGAATCATAAAGCAATTCATCTACAGTATACTCATGGTACTCAAATGTGTAACAATATTTATTCACGTAATTTTGTCAGTAGTTTCACTGACCGTAGGAAAGGGGTTCATAAATTACTTTTCATTGATTTTGAAACATGAAAGAGAACCATCTCAGTCTGAGGCAGAGAATTGTAAACACTTTCTTAGACATATGCAAATGCACACACATGCAAACTTTTACTTTTGCAATGTATTTTTGCAATATGTAATCTGTAAATTACAGGTTTCGATAAATGTACCCTTTATCTGTTTGAATAAATCTGCTTTGTTTGACGGGTATTTTTTGCAGAGACAGAAAACAAATTGTGTGAACCAATTTGAGTGACATGATGTTCCCTGAATGTCAGAACTAATACAGTGTCCTAGACTGTACCTTTAGCATGCTTTTCTATTTGTATTTTTTACTATGCATTTTGTGACAGTCTCCGAAGTGTTTTGTAATTCCAGTCAAAAAATCCCATTTTAAGAGAGTAAAACCAGTCTTATAAATGAGTTTTTGATGAAACTTACCTCAGGTCTAATCATTTCCTTACTGTTACCATTCTTAAGGATAGTAAGTATTTTTGGGTATTACTCGGTCATTTCTGCAAACTGATTATTTACAGTTTCTTAGTTAATTGCATGGTCAGAGGTTACAGGACGGGTTATGCAGCTGAAGTAGGTTAACCAGTACCTCAGAGCACGGCTAGGAATGCTGCCACTGGTGCAAATTCATACAAAGCCCCACGAGTGCACGTATATTCAGTCGGAGTTTCAGGGGAATATGAGTTATGGACGCAAGATGTCGCTCTCTCACCATTCTGTGGATGTGTTTCTGGAAATTTCATTCAGTGAACTAATCCTAAAGTACAAGCGCGGGTCAGCAGGTTGTGTTTGTGCCTGGGTAAAATATTGCGGGACAGAATCTGTGTACCTTGCCTTGCTTTTGCCCTGGAAATAGTTTACTAAAACTGGACTTCCTATCTCCTGCCAAAACGCCATTGCACCGTAATCCTCACCGTTTTCATTAGCAGCTACATACCGTTCGCCGCAACCACGAGCGTCGCAATACGCATTGTTTAATCACGAGTATAGTTTGGTGCAATGTCGACAGTGTCTACCTCTAGTAACAGACCGTACCACATAATCGTTTTCGGGGCTACTGGCTTCACCGGGCAATTTGTCGTAGAGGAGGTTGCTCGGACATGTTGCGAGGGTCCAGGAGGAACATTAAAATGGGCTGTTGCTGGGCGAAGCCGTCAACGACTTGAGAAAGTTCTGCTGCAGACAGCCGAGACACTCAGTACGTGTTTGGCACCTACACCATACCAACGGAACAGCATGATAGAGCAGTTGCCACTCTTGTTAAAACGTACTAGTAGCCTAATAATCCGCCCCTAGTGTCCAGACAGTCGAAAATGACTTGCCATTTTAAATTTTAGTGTTATTTGTCTATTTATTTTTGTATAATTTTATAACATCCTGGAATAGTAAGATTACGAAATTACTTGAGGGAATGTAACCACAATGCTACAACACTTGTGTTCGTACTCGCACATGCAGGTTTCTTATGTATTCTACTGGCAGTGGGCAAAGCTATGCATAATAAAATTATTGTAAACGTATCGCCCGACTAGTTTTTGACTACGCGGACTATTTTGATATGGATTGTTTGAGAGGGATTAGACCACTGAACAGATACTTAAATCTAGATCATAGAACGGGACAAAAGAAGATAACTACGTTGACGTTATTCGGACATTTCTTTGGTAATCTTAACTCTGGACTAACCATTTGCAGTTACAGTCATGCCGCGCAGTATATCAGATTCGGACAAGTTTGCAGTCATATCAACATCCAACGAATGTTACATCAATCCAAAAGGAGCTTTGTAAGGCACTTATTACAGAACGTGCTGGCAATGTAAATCTCTACCCAGTGAGCTATGGAGTCGCTGTTTCTGTAGAGGAACTGCAGTGCTCTGTTATCACCTACACTCACCTCTCAGTGGCTGTGAATAACACCAAGTCTGGTACCTAGGCCTACTGCATTTTAAACAGGAAAGCAAATCATAATGTAAAATACTCTCACAGGAAAAAAAGGGGGGATGGGGGTGTTACTTCTAAATGACACTAGTGCACAGTGCAACCAGTCTCAAACAGCCTAAACAGTCTGTACCCACAACTCAGGTTTAATGAGTGACATACAGAATTTCTCCTTGCAAGTTTACTCAAAGTTTAGTTCAGAAGTTTACTGTAGATGTTGATCATTTCCCTGAAATTTACTCTTACAATTATGTCAGACCACTTACATACTGTTGTTTGTTTCCAGGTAAACCACAGTTGAAGTCTGTGGAAATTATCGTGGCAGATGTGGCTGAGCCAGAATCGTTGGCCATCATGTGCAAACAAGGAGTTATTGTGCTCAACTGTGTTGGGCCAGTAAGTTGTAACGAGCGTACCTGTTAGAACCAGAGAACCTGTAACACTTATTTTCCTTGTCTCCTATCCCTAGATTCTCATGTCCCCATGAGAGTTCCAGAGGATGTGATCACAGGAAATGTGTTGCTCCGAAATCAGTCCGTTAACAAGATGTTGACTGTGAACTGCTGTTTGCTGTGAATAATGTGCATGGCTTGTTTTTGGAGCTCAGACACTGGAGTGTTGATAACTCGTTTTCTTGTTATTACAGTACAGGTTTTATGGCGAGCCCGTGGTTAAAGCCTGCATTGAGAATGGAGCCCACTACATTGACATATGTGGAGAGCCACAGGTATGATACAATACACCTGTGTTGCTAATTTCCAAATGATGATATTGGGTAAGATGTTTGAAAGTGTGGCTGGACCGCATTCGACTACTCAAGTACAATAGCATTCCCTCACTGATAATGTAATGAAGTATAAAGGGATGGAACCTTTTTTTTGGTTGATGTCCAAAATATGTCAGTTCTCTGCTGACCTAACAATCTATCAGTAATCAGTATTTTTGTCCAGCTATGTTGCATTATCTGAAATCTAAATGACTAACACAGCGATGTCAAATTTGCACGAGCACTTAATTTGCACTGATTTATCATTGATCCAGCATCCATTCCTAATACATTGTTCTCCCAACTACTTTCCTCAACAGATTATTTGGTGTTTTCCTGTGACTGATTGGAGCTTATTTGATGTTTTCTGTTCTCTTGCTATAGTTTTTAGAAGGAATGCAGTTGAGTTATCACAGCAAAGCCCAGGAGAATGGAGTCTATATCATTGGAAGCTGTGGTTTTGACTCAATACCTGCCGACATGGGGATCCTCTACACCAGAGACCAATTCAAAGGTTGCCAACATTTATGTTTGCTCACGTACGCGCGGGTGTGTGTGTGTGTGTAAATTTGTGCGGGTGTGTGACTAGTTTATTCATTATTACAGTCAGTGTCTTGAATTTATTTTCCCCCATGGATGCTATCCACAAATGTCTTTGCAGATCTAAGCACCAGCGTCTCCCTCATTAGGGATTTTTTTTACGCATGAGCACCAATGCCCACCCTTTCCTCCTCCCGCCATCCCCGGGGCATCTAGTCCTAGCCCCAGCCCCAGACATGCATGAAGGACAAGTGACTTGAAGGACAAGTCTTGAAGACACTGCTAAGGTCCTGCATGTCAGTCTGTCTGTCTGTCTGTCTGTCTGTCTGTCTGTCTGTCTGTCTGTCTGCCTGCCTGTCTGCCTGCCTGTTCACTGGTATGACTGCCTACTGCTTATTCCCAAATCTGTCCCTGACTCAACTCTAGCTGAAATGTCCCTAAATAAACTCTAATCCTCACGGTCTGTTCACTTCAAACAACCAATGTCAAAGGACAGATCTCATATCATTGTCTGTCCCTTTATTTCCTAAAATAGACAAGCTGTTCTAACCTTGCACTCGAACAACCTGATGGCAGTCAGAGCAGGATGGGTCTCCCCTCCCGTGTCTTGGTTTCTCTTTATTTATATATATTTCTTTTTTTTTTTCCCCCATTTCCACTGTTTTCTTAGACTTCCTGTTTTGGGCCACGAGCCTGGTATTCTACAAAGCAGAATTGTGACAGTGTCCATTGTAACAAAGTGCTATTCCAATAAAAAAAATAATTGAATCAAACTGAATTAAATTGTATATATGAGGAGAAAATGGACCACCTTTCTGCAGGAGAAAATGGACCACCTCATCTACAATGGTGCATTACATTTGTATTTACAACAAAATCAGTTTCGGGGTTGTTGTTTTTTTTGAGTATAAAAAAAAAAAAGTAGATCAGCTTGTAACACATTTGTGCCATTCAGGTGCCTTTTTGACCTGTGCTTTTTTGCACCGACTCCATTGTACGGTTCGCTTCTTTTATCATAAACCAATTAGTGTGTAGTGCATGTGAGGCAGGCTTGGCTTCTGGGACTTGGCAGAGTGAAAGTATCTGCTATTCTCCTCCTGCTCTCCTTTGAAGTGTCACTGGGAGCCAATCCTGCCTGCAGAGCAACACACAATAACTCTGTATTCTTCTTTTCACAGGAGCACTCACAGCCGTGGAGAGCTTTTTAACTGTAAGCACTGGACCTGAGGTAAGCCGCACTTTTAAACTGAGCAGTTCTGTGAGGCCTGTTGTAGGCTTGTAGTCTCTGTAGTGCTTTCCCAGTACTTTCTGTAGGAAGAAATTATCACTTCAAATATAGGTTCCTCGACTATGCAAAGCAGCGTCTCGGATGCAATTGTCGATGTAATTGTTTCTTACCTCTTCAGTTTGTTTTTTGAATTTTTTGAGGCTCTTGCTCTGAATTTCAGGAACAATTTAATTTGATATGAAGTGTGATAATTAGTATGTGGGCTTTCCTGTTTAGTCCAGGCTTTGTCTTAGGTCCAGTCATGTATCTGTTTTTATCCTCAGGGAGGCTGCGGCCATGATGCCACGTGGCAGTCTGCCATCTACGGCTTTGCAGACAGTTCTCGACTGAGAAGTTTGAGGAAGAAATTTGGCCACAAACCTCTCCCTGTAGTTGGATCTCGGTTAAAAAAAAGGTAATGAAAATTTCGCCTGCTCATTAAGAGTGATTTTCCTGTGCATGACTCCACAAGTCCATTTAAGTCTTTTTTTTTAAAGTGGTGTTGTTTAATAGATTTTCTTTCTGTTTCTGTGTGTGTGTGTGTGTGTGTGTGTGTGTGTGTGTGTGTGTCTGTGTGTGTGTGTGTGTGTGTGTGTCTGTGTGTGTGTGTGTCTGTGTGTGTGCTCACAGAGGCCCTCTTTTCTTCAGTAACGAGATAGAGCAGTATGCAGTTCCGTTCATGGGTTCAGATGCGTCAGTGGTGCGGAGGACTCAGCGCTATCTCTATGAGGAGCATGAACAGAGCCCTGTGAGCTCCCTTACTGAGTCTGTCTCTGACCTATTTAACACCCTTCCCCAGAAATATTCCAGCCATTTCTATTATATTATACTATAGTATATTATACTATAGTATATTATATTATGTGTCATACAATGATAAAATAGTAATGCACCATGATATCAGATAGATCGTGCACAAATATTGTACATATTGTATAATGAACTCCACCGACGATTTTTTTTGTATTATTATAATTCACTTGAAAGTGTCTTAATAATGATGCAGTCGTTGTCCTGTTATCTCCATGTTAAACACTGACGTGTGACCTGACCTTAGAGTTCACAGCATAATAAGAGGCTTAAAGAGTTCCAGCAGAATACACCTGTGACATTTTGTTATAACCGGCCCGACAAATCTGTTTACACTCCTGACAGAGACGTTATCGGTTTTAATGTAATCATTTTATCTACCTTGTTTTACCGCAATTACCGAGAAAGCTTGTCAAAAGCCTCATGTGGAGAGGAGCAGAGAATGACTCACAGGTTCGGTGATTCATCCCTGTGTTCTCACATCTCCATGGATATACACAGTCAAGTAGCTGATGTCACACAGCTGAAGAATACACTGAGAATATGACCATGTTGTCACAAACATGAATACAGAGGTTTGTGTACCGATAGCACTCACTGTATCTAATGCAAACAAGCTTATGTGGAGAAAAAACAAAACAAAACAAAGAGAGATATACAGGCTGATTGGCTTGCTAGGAACAGCTTTAGTGGTGTGATGATACAGCATTCCTAGCCCATATGGCCCTGGTTACCTCATATTCCTGGCAGCATCCATACATCCGCTGTACTGTTTTCATTCTGTGTTCACATCGTTATTTGTGTGACTCCCTCCTGTTTTCTGTCCCCCCCCCCCCTCCTCTCCCTCTCTGTCCTTCTTTGTCAGATTCAATACGCAGCGTACACAGGAGTCGGTGGCGTTTGCTCTGTTGTGAAAATGCTTTTCGCAGGCATGATGTTCTGGCTCCTGGTCAAATTTAGCATTGGCAGAAGCCTGTTAGTTCAGGTACATCTCCACCTCTCACTCTGCCCCCACAGCCTGGGCCGATGAAGAAATTCAGTACCTATTTATGGCCAAATAAGTAACATAATAGAAGTACATGTGAACTTGCAGCCCACATGGAATTCATGCAAGTAAGCATTGTTTGCAGGGGTTGTTCTGCGGTACAGTGTTTTGTAACCACAATATAATGCATTTTTATTTTCTAGTTTCCAGAGTTGTTTTCCTTTGGATTGTTCTCCAAGAATGGCCCGTCCAAGAAGCAGGTATTTCATCCTGATTGCTCTGATCCACAGCGCATCATTTTTCCAGTGCATGCCCTTAAACAGATTTTTTTTGGGGGCAGATTTTTTTGTGTGTTCCAGAAGATCATTCTAAGCCTAACCACGATGTCTTCCCAGATGGAGGAAACCTCTTTCTGCATGACATTCTTTGGAGAAGGCTACGCAGAAGGTCAGGACCCCTCGCTGGGCAAACCCAATGCCAGGATCACCACCCAAATTAAAGGAGCAGGTATTCATTTCCGTTCTCTCTGATCTCTGGGATCCGACACTGTCCCGCTCCTATTGTTTGGCTGTATAATTGACCCATGGTTACTGTTGCCGTGTTTTCCAGAGCCGGGCTATGTTGCCACCCCAATTGCCATGGTGCAGGCAGCTATTACAGTGCTGAATGAGCCGCAGTCTCTCCCCAAGATGTGAGTGTTGTGACCTCCATGTGTTTTGATGTGTGTCACATGTACGGGTGCTCTCCATACTGAGGTCAGAGAAATATGTGAAGAATTCCAATACTGTTAAATAGTTCCCTCCCCATGTTTTCTCTCCTAATAAAGTTCAAAGCTCTAATTCTGACAGGACAGAGCGTGCTGAGGTAATGATAAATTCATTGTCAAAGTGGCTTTTGTGTTTTATTTGACTCAGGTCTGTGAATTCTCTCATTAGATAGGGGCAGGGAATTAGTTTGATTTCTGTCAAATGTTGTCTAAAGGCTTTCCAGTGCTTACTGTGTGTGTGTGTGTGTGTGTGTGTGTGTGTGTATGTGAGACCTGACAGGTATACTGTAAAAAAAAAATCCTATTCTATTGAAACCTTCACTTTATTTTACATCTGCGTTTGGGTTAAACTACTTAATGCTGTACTAGTTTTCACAGGTGTTTTGTTGAACTACCCAATGTTGTACTGTTTTTCACAGGGGTGGTGTATACACTCCAGGGGCAGCATTTGCCAAAACGACCTTAATCAACAGGCTCAGCAAACATGGCATTCATTTTTCAGTGAAGAACGCCCAGCAAACATGAATGGATGACTCCTGACAATCTGACCACTTTTATTTATCTTCTACAGACCTCGGAAAGCATAACCAGCCATGCAAATAGCACCGCTTTCTCCTATAGACCTACTGTTTAAAAAAACAGGTTTTAGCACATATTTATGGTAGAGATTTTGATAGTTATTTTTAAAGATAGATACATATTATATGTTATATTTATGATCTGCAAAAGGAAGTTAAGAAGTTAGGAGGATAAAAATATTTATGTGAAATATCTTAAATTCTGTTGAAGACATTCAAACACAATTTACAATTCAGAGTGTGAAAATATTTTAAAATGATAAATCTCTCATTTTTACTGACACAACTGTGAAATATTTCGTACTCATCATGTACCAGTCATTGATACTTTTAGTATTTGTCATGTATTATTTCATTGTATGTAGATACAAGGGCTGTGACAGTTGAAATGTTTTAAATTCATGATAACACAAAGCATTTAGTCTCTCTGCTTTTGTCTTTGAATGAATTCTTCACACAAATCTTAACGGGCCTTGTAATAATCTCCAGCAAAAAAAACATGTTGGGAATTAAGAGTTGTCATGTGTTCACATTCCCAAGGTCACTGCCAGTAGGGAAAAATCTTGTAGTAGCCTGTAGTGTCAAAACCTTTCATTTGAAGGCGACGAGTCACACATTTGAAAAAGATGGCAGATTTTTTCGGGCATATAAAGACCTCAATAGCGCCGGAACCAGCTGTGGGTTGTAATGACACAACGAAAATGGAGGTAATAGTAATGTCCCCAACACGATGGCAGCCTGCCCCCTCGCCAAAAAAACAACAACAATATAGTCACCACTAGATGGTGCTGTTCCCCATTAGAAATGCAAAAACTTTCAACAGGACAAGAGATGACAATAGAGGTCATTTGGAGTTAGTGGCACGCTCCTTGTTTGTGTTTATGAATAAGGCCATGCCTGCTTTTCTTTTGTGGAGATAATGAACGGTCGGAGAGAGAGCGGAGGAGGTTGGAGTGGGTAAAGGATACAGTGTGGAATGACAGGCCAAGGTTAGAGGGCCCTAGCAGGCACTGGCAGTAGTATGAGTCAACCGCTGCCACAGCCCCCCAACCCGCCCCCCCTTCAGCCAGCTCAACACACACACACACACACACACACAAATCTCTCACAGGGGCTCATCTTAGCTACTCAGATTGGACATGCTCTGGCTATATGACAGGGGCAGTGAAGTTGCAAAAGAATATTCCAGTGCTGTTTGTGGCCATGTCAACATAAACAAAAGATGACAGCGAAATGTGGTATCGCGGACTGTGAATGCGCGCCTCTTAAGTGCTTAGATACTTGCGGAGGGATAGATACTCGTGGGGGAGGACAGAGGAAAAGAGAGGGAGTGAAAAAGAGAATGCGGAGCTGTCTGTGGTTTGAGATAGGAGCACCACCCTTCCACCTCCTCCCTCACATTGTAACGGTGCTTGTTATTCACGGGACATGTTTCACCTCAGCAACCCCCGAACCGGCGCACTCCTCCGACACAGCTCTGTTCCCTCGTAACAAACCCAAATCTGTCTCTTCCCCCTCAGTAAGTACAATAGCCTTGTCTAAGGGCTACACCCCAGACCAAATAAATACAGAATTTGCAGAATTTGTGCATTGCAGAGTCTCTCTCTCTCTCTCTCTCTCTCTCTCTCTCTCTCTCTCTCTCTCTTTCTCTCTCTTCTCTCCCTCCCCCTCCTTTGCTCCTCTCTCTCCAGAGGAATGTTGTTTCTCATTGCTCGTTGTATGAAAATGTCTCATACTCACTGAGCACTGCAAAGCCTTACATAAGTCCGCTTCTCTCATCTCTCTCTCTCTCTTCTTCTTCTTCTTCTTGGATCGCACACTGCTTAGCCCTCCGCCCTTACCCCTCCCTCCCTGCCCTTCCCTGGCTGAAAGCGAGGGTGTGATGAGATAGGTTCCATTAAATGCCTTTGCGTTCAATCCCAGAAGGTCATTCCAATCGAGGCTTCGGTCACTGCGCCTCTTAAAGATATTACAGATATGTTTGGAAAAGGTGTGGCTTGCTGTGAATTTGGCACCGTAAATATTGGACAGAAAGACAGGCCTGTCTGTACATTTATATCTTACCTTGCTGACTCCACAACGCCGGACAAGAAAAAAAATGAGCGAGAGAGAGAGAAAGAGAGAGAGAGTCATCTGCAGAATCGGTTACAGAGAGGGGAGGGGCAGAGAATGGAGGTATATGGAGATGGAGAGAGAGAGAAAAGGAGAGTGGGATACAGTGACGGTGGAGGCCTGAGGATGGAGGAGGGTTATCAGGGGTGTGAGATTCAACGACAAAGAAGAAAGAGAGAAAAAGATACATGGTAGGAACTGGTTGTGAGGGAGGGATAGAAAATCAAGAAGAGTGAGAGAATAATACCGCAGAATGATGAAAAAGAGAAGGACTTTGGTGGGAGGGAAATATTGATTTTAAAGCCAGGAATGGTGAAAAAGAGAGAAAAATAAAAATGTCAGATTAAAAGAAGCTACTGGACTGTGCAAAGATGTAAAACCAAACAAACAAACAAACAAAAAGTTCAGATTTGCATTTTGGAGCTGTGTTGTAGCAAAGACAGTGACTATGGAGAAGGCTGCATTTCTCTCATACCCCTCCAGCATCTTTAATTACCCCTGCGTCGGTACAAACGCATCCACGCACGCACACACACACACACACACACACACACACACTCTCAGGACACTTCATCAGCCTGTCTCAGAGAGAGAGAGAGAGAGAGAGAGAGGTGGGAAGAGGGGAATCCCATTTTCATCTACTCAGGAGAGGCTACAAATCAGCACTCTCACAGTTTCATTTGCTCATGTGGTGAGGTGCCAGAGTAGAGATATTTCCCTATCAACAGGAATGCAACAGAAATCAATGCTGCCGTATACTAGAGTAAAATACCAGGGACCTGCCCCTGTTACTGCACACTACACCTAATTAATAGTTATACATCAAGGTTTATTTTGGTGCGCTCTCTCTCCCTCCCTCTTCCTCTCTCTGTCTCTCTCCCTCTCTCTCTCTGTATCTGTCTATCTATCTATCTATCTATCTATCTATCTATCTATCTATCTATCTATCTATCTATCTATCTATCTATCTATCTATCTATCTATCTATCTATCTATCTGTCTATCTCTCTTGCTCTCACAGCAGAACGCAGTAGAAGAAAGTCAAATTGTGTGGGCAAGCATTTGTTAGCTACCCATACATGTGACAGAAGTAACATGCCATATGGAGGCAATGCTTAGCACTGCTATGAAAAGTCGCTGGTCACTTACTTACTGAGTTCCATTTTTCTTCAGAAATGTAACTTCAGAAACGCTCTAATTACCGGCCTGACTGCGCTTGCATCTCTGACTCCACTGTGAAAATCATCCGCAGACATTAAAAGGCAACTGTCCATCCGTCTCTTCGTCTGTTGTGGATAGATATGCTGGATAAGTTCATGAATAATAAATGTGCTTGAGAATGGATTGCATCAGATTGCAACATTTCTGTCTAACATTTTCAGCATCGCGCGGAAACAGCGCTTCTGAAGACAACCAGAGATGAGCTAATCATAACACATCAACTCTCATTTCCAAATCAAGGCTTTAAAAATAATTGGCAAAAATATAAAGAGGCATTTTTCAATCCATACAACATGCGTAGGACGCTTTCATGTTTCAGAAATGTGGGACTTTCTTTAAAGCAAGACTATAGACATAGCCATTCAAGGCAAACACTGCATGTGCAGTCTATGTGAATTACAGTTTATAGGAATTACAATGGTTAACACTCTTAGACTCTTAGAGGGACAAAATATCTGATAAATGATAAATATCTGTGTCCTGAGCAAGTATTTCTATACTTTTCTGTAACTTAGTGATGCTGATATTATGAATATCTGGGATAAGACATTGGACTATTCAGGCCACAACATACCCCATAATTCATAATCCTTAAATAAGTCTGAAGAAGTTTAATTTCAGGGTTGATTAGAGCAAAGTCCTAAGGTCTTGGGGTTGTCTTATGCTTATTGGTCAACAGCAATGATAATAATGTTTTTTGTTGTCATTAGAGAATAATGGAAGTATATGAGGACAATGTATCTTCATTACTTTAAAACAGCTTCAGATGAATCCTCATTAATCTTCTCTTCTTGGGGTCAAACCTCAGCCGGCACTAGGCTTCTTTCATCCACAATAATCTGTCAGCAACTCACTTACAGACGGCTTTTATAAACAATGCATTAGGCTTTTAGTATATGATTACCCAATGGAAAAATATGCATTTCATTTGGGTGAAACCATGCAAACCATCATTATTTTGTATATGGAATAAGAGTCTATTGCTTCTTAACACTAGTGTACCTTGTACATATATGACTTAGCCCCCTATATACAGATCCAAGGGAGGGCTTACCAAGCAATAAAGACAACCCATAAAGAATAGGGGTTTATTACTTTTAATCAATTCAGCTAGCTACAAAATGTCAACCACTTCACAGACTGACAATGTACAGAGGGAGTTTTTCCATATTACATGCGTTGAGGACATCAATCTCACAGTTTAATCTACGTGTCATTCAGGTAAGGTATTTACTTGTCTTCTTATGATAACTATTCAACATTTCAGCGATTTGGTGTGCATAGCTCTAAGTACAGAAGCAACAAAAAAAAAAACCCTTTAGTATTTTTTTCCTTTTTTTTTTGTTATGGATAATAGTAATTTTTTTTTTACCAATAACAAACCACATGGGGGGGGGGAGGGAGGAAAGGATACAGTCTTCTTATAAAAGTAAGGTCTCTCAGAAATATGCGTCTTTGCTTTACATTGCAAACATTTACTTTTTTTTTTTTTTTCAGAGCATCCAAAACCTATAATACAGTAAACAACCAGTCCCCAACTTTCAGCACATATTCACCAACTTCACTGAGCTGCATAATTCAGATAGAAAACAGATTGTGTATTTTTTTTTTGTTGTTTTTTTTTTTTGTTGTTGTTGTTTTTTTTTTTTTGGTATTTTTTTGTTTTTGTTTTTTTTTTTGCAGAACCACCACCCCTTTATTTCAGCCCATCTCATTTCATCTGTAAGTCATTTTGCATTATTTTACAACAATGATCACAGTCTGTAAATATATATATTGACAGAATTAGTGGCACTATTGCAAACTTGCAGGAATATGGAACGTTCAAACGGTGTCCTAAAACTGAGCATGCGTTTGTCAATTTTGCTACTGCCATGATCATATTTTTTTTTTTTTCCTTATTTCTTTTTTTTTTTTTAAACAAGTTTTATTTATAAGACTCTAAAATCTACCATTTGTCATGCAGAACAAACAATTCACATCACTTGGAATGCAATGTCTATTACAGCTACAGAATCTAGTTGCACATTTGTCTAAACAGTAACTGATTATGGTCAGGATGAGGGAAATGAACCGAGAACGGCAACTGTAAGTGCTTTTTGTATTAGTATCATTGAGAATCACTTTTTTTTTCCCCCTTCTTCATTTGTCATAACAACATCAAAATAAGGAGCATGACAGCAGCCTAATGGAATGACACAGTTTTACTAAGACGATACTGAGATACCCAAAAAGGAAAAACAGCTTGTATAGCATTCCTATTATAGTTTTCATCCAGCAAAGATTCCATATAGATCTATATGTATACATATACATGCATATATATATATATATATGTATACATATATACATGTATATAGGTAACAGAGAGAATAAAAACTTCACAAGTGAGCTAGAGCCATTGAGTCCGCACTATATACAACCTTTGGAAAGAATGATACGGAGTATAAGAAATCATCTTACGAGGACAATCATTGAAAAAGCCGACAGACGACACGCAGAACAACATTTACAATGGGGGAGGTGATATGTGCATGTGTGCAAACCTAGAAGGTAAATACCATGATAAAAGCATGTTTGCGTTTTTCGACAAACTGCGCAATTGGTAAAAGTGTGTGCTTAAGGAGCCTAGCCACTGCCAAGCATTTTTGTGGCCCTCTGGTTAGCTTCGTCAATCCTGGTTTTGTTAGAATCAGCCTGGAGAGAGAAAGAAAGAGAGACATTCATTTGAAGAAATTGTTGTATTTTTATGATGTACAGTCCATGTTTAAGTCATGTGCTGATTGTTGAGTCAACCTGGGATTTAAGCCTGCTCAAGTGAGCAAATCCAAATTTTGTGCATGAAGTCCATGCAAGTACATGGATCTGGCATTACAAAACTTCTATTATAGGGGTCAAAGGATTTGAAATCCCGTTATGCGGTGAGACCCAATGTCTGGAATATACTGTCAGCCCATACCTTCTCCATGATCCTGTCAATCTGGCGATTCTGAGTGTCAATCTCGTTGCCCATGTCCAGAGCCATGTGGCGCAGGTTACCGATGATCCCGCCCACCTGCTCCAGGTTTTCATCCATCTCATTTTCCCGAGCATCATCTGTTACCCTGCACAGAGAGACACACACACACACACACACACAAAGAACATGTGACACACCTTGTACCAGAGAGCACTCTCTCTCCCTCTCCCTCTCTCTCACACACACACAAAGAGGTTTACGGGAGGTCAACTAAGCGGGAGGTTTCTTATCCATCCACTCACTGGGTGCTGCATTAGCCAGGATTATGCATGCAGATTATGTGACCGGTCGTGACGAGGTCCTAGACGTCTGGCCACCTCAGCCTTTCATCCATACCAACACACCTGTCTCCTCCAGACCTTTATTGACTCTGAGGCACTTTAACAACAACCCCTTTGCACTTCAGCATAAACCTTTTTTTCCGCCCTGTCTTGAGAACGTGCCCTCCTCCTCCTCCTCCTCCTCCTCCTCCTCTCTCCCGCCCTCACCTGCGGATGAAGCCTCCGCTGATGGCCATCTGTTCGCGCTCGTCCACCACGCGGGCAGGCTGGCTGGCCACCACACCATCCTGGTTGTTTCCCCAAGCCTTGCTTGCTCCGCTCTTCATTCTGCACAGAGCGAGTCAGAGGGTGAGCGTCGAAGGCTACAGGAAGCGCAGGCAGTGAGCCCTCACAGTGTAGGTAGGACAAAACAACAAGACAAAAAAAAACAAACAAACAAACAAACAAACAAACAAACAAACAGTCAAACTAGGGACTAGCAGGCAAAGCAGAACAAGGGATGGGATCATTCTGGTTCTATTTATGATGTGTGTGGGTTTGTTTGTTTTTTTTTAATCCTGCAGACATGTAACATACTTAAAACATGCCTTTTTTTAATGTTGATACACATACCTTTCTCTGAGAGCTGAAAAATTGGAAATAATCTTTCGTAGAAATAATTGGTATCAAACTAAGATGGATGAAATTTAAAGTGCACCCTCCGCCCCCCACCCCCGCCCCTGTACCCCAAGGTCCACCCAAGACCCGTTTGCCAACCTTTTGCAGTGGCTGCTGTCTGTTGGCCCACTCCCCTCCCAATAACATACTGGCCATTCTCCTCTCAGATTAAGACAAATAACAAATATGACAAGGCTTGGCAGACAGACAACACAAAGTGACAGGACTGCCATATCATTGGAGACAAGTGGAAACAACTGCAAAGGAAAAGAAACCAGAGGGAAGAAAATATAATCCCAGATTACCCTTTCATTGGCTTTCTGTTAAATTATATAATAAGAAATCCGAAGTTTAAGATTCCTTCTGACATCTGTTAAAAGAGTAAACTGTAATACTTTTGTTGGTTTATTCCGTCATCTCAGATATTGTCAGTTGTGGTTAATCTCAGAACTCACTGGTGAACTCTAGTGTGAGTGTTAGTCATATAATCTCAGTTGCTTGACCCTAACACCATTCTTTATTAATTCTGACAAATTAAATTACAATCTGCCTTGCAATCTGGAGATGACAAAGGATAAGGGTCTCCTAAGCCTGACAGTGAAGCAGGGAAACAGTTGTAACATATTACAGGTTTGATTACACATTGTAGGTTTTACAGTAAAATTTTTCCCCTGCCTCTCATCTTAAATTGCTACGGTCAAAATGCCATTTTCAGTAACAAACCTGGTCACACTGTTCAAACCTGAGCTTTCTTTATTATTGCTTTATTATTATCATTATTATCGTTATTATTTCTTTGATCTAAGCTCTCCATACTTGGTGTTCTGGTAAAGATATTTCTTGCTTTATCCAAATGGAGATGGTCAGGCCTCCCACATTAGAGCTATTTATAGAGATGGACTCAGGCTACAGTTCCCCTGTCTCTCCTCTTCTCCTCAGCGCTAACGCCAAACTGCCGACTGAACTCCATCAAATGTGACAGAGCACCAAATACCCCGACTAGTCAACACCACGTGTGATGCCATCAAAAAAAAAAAAAAAGAGGACCACGGATGTCCTCTTTCTGTATTATTAAATAAAATATTTTGTATGCATCTTGAGAAAAGATAAAAGATTCTCTCTCTAAATTATTAAACAAAATATTCTGTATGTATCTTGAGAAAAGATCCTCCTTCTGCATTATTAAATAAAATATCTATATATATATATTTTGAGAGAAGATCCCTGAAGTTACACAACTTGTCCATCTGTTTCAGTGTCGAAATACAGGACATATAAAAGTCTTAACTGACAATGACATGCCAACCTAGTTCCAAGACCAGATCAAAAAGAACAAAAAACAAGAACTCCATGTCAAAGTGAAGCTATACACCTGTCAAAGAGGTCGATTTGAAATCCCGTACGTTCGACTTTATTTCAAAATAAACCAGGTGCACGTTCAGGCACGTCGGCGCTAAACCTGCGATCTTAGCGATGAGAGGCATCACAAAGTCAAAGCCAGCTCTGTCTCCCTCCGCCTGACCTAAATCTCGGCAGCTCCCCTTGGGGAAGAAAAAAAGGAAAAAAAAAAAAGAAAAAGAAAAAAAAAAAAAACGAAAACAAGGCCCCCGCTAGCATAACCGCGTCTATTGCGGAACTTAAGCTATCTCTAGCGCATTTTTTTCCCTCACGTTATCTCGCTGTCTCCCCGTGACTGCAAAGAGGAAATGCCCCCTGGGGAACGCGCTCGATTTTACCGACAAATGAAAGAAGTTCATTAACACTATTTGGCTGATATCATGAGACTGGCATCATTTTCTGACACGTAGCAGTGACGTCATCATCAGCATTAGAGTTAGATCCGCATGCATTGGCATTCAAAGGGACATGCTACTGCAGTCACACAAGTCAGTGCCATTGATGGATGTGCACACAAAGTTGCGGGAAAAGAAATCTATTGGTCGCGTCTGGCGTCCTACAAGATGTTGGATCGCATGTGTTTGTTTGTTTGTTTGTTTACATGCATGTGAGCAAGTGGCAAACAATTGTTTGTAAGCTATGCTGACAAACCTCGCAAAGAGTTCTGTTAACTGGGAATTGAAAACCTCATTTTGATCTGCCAGTTTTTGTTGTCCTGGAATGCTAGTTTTTGTCTATATTAATTGTAGTGTAGGCGACAACTGACTACTCACTAGAATGGGGTGATATGCTTTTTGGTACATCCTTGTAAGGACCTTCCTGGTTGAAATAGATGTTCCCTGAAGCATAACTCTAGGGTGATATGTGAGTCATTTATCTCCAGCTTAAGCTTGTCAAATTAAAGTCACCAAAAGGACTACGCTGCAGGGATTTTTAAAGGCGATCATTCTTTTTTAAATTCCAGCTTTCGAGTTTGTTACCATTTTCAATACTTTTCTAACCTTGTTGTTCATGAGTCAACTTTGGCACATCCATTCAGTTTTAGAGGTAGATTTATCGCTATTTCTCATTCAAAGCACGGTTTGTGAAAGACCGGACCATACAGGATCTCTGCTGCATGCGGTTTTGGAAAGAAGCTGTGGAGGTATAGCTGGGGGGGGGGGGGGGCGGGCCCTTAGGTTCAATGCAGCATGCCCTAATCATTCATTGGATAGATTTCCTGTCAGTCCCAGCCTGAGCTGAGGGTGCAGGTCAATTGCATGTGTGTGAGCATGTGTGACCATGCCTCATGTTCATTCTCCTCCATGTGGCATACCACCGTGCACGAGCATGGGGTCTGTGAGTCTGGTCGGAAACTCAGGCTACAGTGAGCGTAGGCTACTGGCCACTCTTCTGGCACCTCTATACATATTTGTTTGTTTATTTGTTTTGTTTGGGTTTTTTTTTTTTGTATTTTTTTTTTTTATAGCAGGCAGGCAGGCAGGCAAGCAGCACCTACTTGTTACATGGACAGGAGCAAAGACCACAGAATTTTCCTAGATCGTTCAAATTCTTTTCTGCATCCTTCATGTCCTTATTGATTTGGTCCATTCCTTCCTCGATGCGCTCCAGTTGCTCTGATTAAACAACAAGTAATTTATCCCCCACAGAATGAAGCACGTGTGAAGAAAAAAGGAAAGAAAGAAAGAAGGAAAGAGAGGACAAAGAAGAGAAGACAAAAAAATCAGACAGTCACTGTGACAAAAGGAAACAAAACCAAACAAAAAAAAAAAAGAAAAGAAAAGAAAAAAAAAGGAAAAGAAAAACTGGACGCCACCACATACGATACACCCTTTCGGCACATGGTCAGTACCTACTTGTTACACGGACATATGAAAAGGCCACAGCATTTCCCTAAATCTTTTAAATTTTTCTCGGCCTCCTTCATGTCTTGGTTGATATGGTTCATGCCATCTTCAACACGATCGAGTTGTTCTGGTCAGGACAAAGGGATGACAGCAGTGGAATGAATTTTATTGTCTTATTTGATAGAAATATGAGCAATGAGTACTATTCAGCTAGGTGTGTGTGTGGTGTGTGTGTTAGCGCTATAATGCATCTATACGGAGAGGGGTGCATGCATCAGAATGGATCTATTCATGGTTTTGATTGAAAGCAAACAGACTCCAGATTGCAAAATAAAAATCAAGGTCAACAGCTAGGGATGTGTTTGAGTCATGATAAAGTGACTCTTCAGGTGAAGCCAGGATACCGTTGCTCAAGGACACTCATGATTCTGTAGGCTATATGGTAGTTTGAGAGTGCTTTAAACACCATGCAAATGATCTAAGAAAGAAAGAATGACAGAAAGAGAGAGACAAAGAAAGAGAGAGACAGAGAGAGAGAAAGACAGAGAGACAGAGAGAGAGAGACAGAGAGAGAGAGAGAGAGAGAGAGAGAGAGAGAGGCTGCCATGCTCAAGATGACATGTCCTCTAAGAGACAGCATGGTAGGGTGTTGACTCAGGGCTGTGGGACTCTAATTAGACATTTGAATGGAATTAGAAAGAAAGCCTTGATCCGTCACCAGGCCTATTGTGCGCACTGTGGGCTGCTTTTAGTTGAGTCATCCAATGGAAGCTGACGGATGCCTTTTCTCTCCATTGTATGTGAATAGCTCATGGTGTATTTGTCTATGCGGGGATAAGAGATGAGCATGGTGGAGGTGGTTTGGCGACCCGTGGTGATCCACTGGATCTGACTGTTGTGAGGGTTGGGATATGTAATCTGGAAAGTGGGTACAGATTTTAAGGTGAGGTATATGCTGGGGGGAGGGGTAAGAAAGAGGCAGACTAGGTGTGGTTCAAGTTAGCCAAAATCTAGTTAGTCAGATTTGTAGAATCCCTGGCATGAAGCCAAATAAGGTAAATATCCAGCAAAGCTGCACGTTTTTGGTAAAACATTGGTAAAGCCTTTCATGAAGGGGGGGGGGGGGGGGGCGGCGTCAACAAAACAACGGGAGAATATTCCAGAGGCTTGTCTTAGAGTCATGGATTCTTCCGTGTTTGGTAAAATTTCCAGACAGTGTCATTGTAAACCTTTAGCTTTTGCCCCCAGGTCAGCAATTGCGACTTTATCTTATAGTCGCATCGTTCCTCAATAACATGGACAGATAGTGGTCAGAAAGCAAATGTGGATTAATGTCAGCTCATGTCCAAGAGGTTCGTTTAAATAGGCTTTAGGAGGAAATCCTGTAGGTCTGAGGGGATGGGGGAAACGAGCTCTCATCCCCATCATGGATGACAGTAATTATCGGCTTCAGTCGGGGGGCTTTCCCAGGGACTGGCCAATAGGAGTATGAGACTGGAGCTAATGCACTCTGTAAGACCAATTATGTTATTTCCCCAATCAGGCTAAGCTAAACAAGCCACAGGACATTTTTAACGAGGGCGTCGGTCAGTTACAATCTCATGAGAGGTCGGCAGAGACGTTCGAGATCTCTATGAACATCCTGATGTTCTGTTGGAGCTGGAATTCTGATATCTTGATTCTTTTTTTTTTTTTTTTTAAATGAAAATTCATGACTACGCCGTGACAGGCCGCAAAGCATTCAACCAGGGATTATACAAAAGCATATTAGTATCCGTCATGAGAAAGAGTGTGATTGTTTGTCATTACCAGCTAAATCGATCGTTTTATTTTCCCCACTCAAAGGAAAGAGCCCTATCATTGGTTTACCTTCAATTTGCTTCCCTGAGGCAACTGGATTTTTAGTAGAGGCTTAAAACTTGCTGTTAATTGACCAGTCAAACACAAACACTGAAAAAGTGTGAGTTGCTTTGAACTGTAAAATTTGAGACATGAAATGTGGATCACATTATCTTTATGTTCATAGAAAAAAGCAATACAGTAGTAAACTGAATGTCTCGTTGCAGAAAACCAGGAGGTGAAAAGGAGGTGAAAAGATTAAGATAGCTGTTAGTTTAAAAGAAAAGAGAAGAAATTAATGAAATCACCCCACTCCCATGTCAAACATTTTCATAGGGATAGCAGCTATTTTTTTACATAGACAAACATAGTCAAATTTTGGTAACTCCTAGACTAAATTAAAAGTGGACTGACTATCGGGATTCTGTAAAATTTTACTGGTTAGAAGCACTATTTCTAAATGAAAAATTCTATCTTGGACTACTTGATAAAATGTATACTATATACAGACAAGATTTGACTCTTCTACTCAGCAAAAGAGGAACATTGTGGCAATTAAGTGCCATCACATTTTTTAAACTGTAGATCTGTTTTGATCTTCTCTGTTGTTCACTTTGAAATACATCCAGACTTACCTCCTTGCTCATCCAGCATAACCAAAGTCCTGATACCAGCATCTTTACTCTACAGTGCCCAGGGTGAAATGTGGAAGAGAGGGTGCAAAAAAGGGAAAGATGGAAAGGAAAGAGAGAGAGAAGAAAGAAAGAAAGAAAGAAAGAAAGAAAGAAAGAAAGAAAGAAAGAAAGAAAAGCAATCAGTCAGAGAAATACAGGGCTCATTCAATAGACAGACTGAGTCTGAGAAGATGAGACAAACTGGCAAGAGCATTCAAAAATGCATGCTTGTGGCAATACCCACAATTCCCTGTGCTTTCCTTCTCTTTGTCTCCTTGAATCTGACTTCGCAAGCAAAAATTTCTTCCTGACTCTACACCTTACATTAAGTTTCATTAAGTCATCAATTATGTCCATTTTCTGATACAATAACTTTAGGAAGTCACTTTTTATTTTCTGTCATCGTGTGTTCTGTTATGTTTTATGTAATCTCAGTTGACATACTGTTTAAAGAATATTGGTTTCAGAGAATATTGGCTTAATGATCCTCGAGCTGAAAGAGTCATCATCGTAGCCACCTCCCACCACAATGAAATGAGGTGGAAATGTATTGACAAAAAGACCAGGGTCAAATAGCTACCCACATTAACCTTTGGCACTAAACTCTTGCATGTAGCCACCAGTGGGATTAATAACATCCTATCACCAGGGCAGAACACGCTGTGCCTGAAAGAGCACACTTACTCTGATTGGAATATGTGGGTGAGACCAAGCATTTAAGCAACTCAGCAAAACAGGTTCATTTTGTTGTAATTTGTCTAATATTCAGACCCACAGAAACTCCTCATTTTCATTTCTGAGATGATGAGCATATTGGCAAGACATTCTCGTAAAGTCAGCACTTTTTATCTTCAGTGGCTTCATTAGGAAGAAAAAAATAAAACTATGATTGCCATTATGGACCACGCAATGTGTTTAGGGCAAACACTTCTTTTATATATATATATACATATATATATATAAAAATTTATATATAATTATATATAAAATTATATATATAATTTATATATATATATAAATTAAAATGATTTTCATTCCTAATATGAAAGCGGTCGGAGGCTGGCTGATTTCTGGTAACAGTTCGTTTAGACATTCTCAGTAGTGGACTCATATAACCCTAAAACACCCTGGGGGAAAAGAAACACGCTGAACAGTAAACATTTGATACATTATACATTGATTGACTTCAGCATGAGTATTGACCTGTGTCCATCTCTGCTTTGTCAGTGACAAACCACCCAACTACAGGTTATGGTGGTGTGCACAACAGGCTCAAATGAACACACAGTCCAAAAAAAAAGGAAAAAAAAAAAGAAAAGAAACCTTCAAAAATCATCTCTGCTGAGTCATCCCCTGGTTCTCTGTTTTTCAATGTGGCACCTGGTGCAGCCACAGAGAGCGTAAATCAGACTTCCCAGCTGCCTCAGCAGCTTTTTAAAGGAAACTGAGCATCGACGTTTTGGGTAATGAGGAGGCTCCGTGTTGTATAAATCAGTTCGAGATTGAGCATCATCCTCCCCTGTATGAGATGGCCCAAAAGTGCCTCTAATGCATCCTTAGGGGATGATATGTTTCAGCGACTAGCCACTGTGCCTCTGCATAGCACTTAAAACCCGGCAGAAACTCAATGCTCGACCAGCTGTAAATAATGTATGCGTCTCAAATCAATTTATTCTCCTCGTAGGAGACCTTAAACGGGAGGGGGGGGGGGGGTACTGTTTTTAAAAATTCTGCTTTCACCACCATCTGCACTTATGTATCTGAAAGCGTGTGGCACTAAGTTAGCGATAGCCATCCGTCGGTAGCTACGTTTAATCAACGCCTTAAAAATTCTGACTAATTCTCTCGTCCCAGACGTTCCTCCATTTTCTTTCCTCTCCTCTTTTCTTGAGTCAGTGAGTCAGTTCCTCCATCTTAAAGCCTGTGCTACGTTTGTCACCTGTAGGGAGAGTTATCATCCTGCTCATCTGCCTGTAATGGACTCGCGGACGCGCTGCGTTCAAAGATATGGTGACTGATTATCAATATGACCTTGAGATATGCAGCAGGGCCTTGTCATCATGTTACACCCCTTCCCCCACCCCCCCCCCCCCCCCCCCACACCTGGCTGTTTTTACAGTGAAGGGAGGGCGGGTGATGTTTGGCTCTGGGGTTTACAGTCTGCTACCATTAACCTCTCATCTAACCCACTGCATACACGCGCGGTACTGAAACGCTCTTCTGGCACGGGACCTACCTCTCACACACGCCTTCATTCATCTTTCCTACTTTCTTTATTGTATTTCCATTTTGCTTATTATCAGCTTTATACACTTGCTTTCAAAGATACTTATGTGATAATAATAAGTGTCCACATGATCGGTCTATATGGTCGCATCTCGAGATGAGATTTATTACGTGTATTAAGTTAAGAGATGGGTATTTTCTTACTAATCAGTTGGCTAGTAGGGGTGAGCAAATGAGATATCTTTGAATGATGTTGGTTCCTTACCTCTTCCACCAGCTGCAACATACGGCGAGTACTCTCCAGTGACTGTGGAAAGACAAGATAGACGTTAATTCGCTGAAGTCACCAGCAAAGAGCAGAGATAAAGATTTTTACAGCCATTGGTTGTGTGTGAAAGGAGTATCGACGAGTCTGAGGCAACAGACGTGCTAATCAATGGGTAACCAATAGGAGAGATCTATAACATGATCTCATTTACAAAAAACTATTGAATTGTACCGCTTTATTCAGCGGAAAAACTCATAAATTGAATTAACTTCTTATATATTATTGCCTTTTATTATCGCCTGAATCAATTTGCATTTATTCAGCCAAGATTAAAGTAAATATTGTGAGTGGTATATGAAAAGCAGTGAGAAGGAAGCATGCTATTTAAACAGTGGACCTCTTAGAAGCTTATGTCCACCAATTCAAAAAATAAAACTTATTTACCGCTTTGTAGATTCATTTTGAATAAAAATAGAACAGTTTTCTCTGTGCTCTTTTGCAAAAATACAGTTTCCGCACTCTCAGACGTTTTCAAAGTAATAACGTGTTTGTCCATTTTAAGGCTGCATATTGTTCTCGGGCAGTGCTTCTTGCTTATCCGCTCTCGACCAGCCGTCACAGCGGGTTTCCATTTTCTCTCTAAACAGGATACATTAAACGTGCAGCAACAGAGCGACTGGGCTCGTGAGCTCTTCTGTCTCACTGCCTCCTGTTCCAATGTCTGCTGCTTTGTCAGACAGCACACTTGGGGGGGGGGGGGGGTGTTAGGGGTTTGGGGGTGGGGGGGTTACATCCAGGGGCCAGGAATGCAGATCAGTACTGGACAACATGGTCTCCCTCAGTCATCTTACCATCTCATCCCACAACACTGACGACAAAGGAACCTGCTTTTTCACAAAGAAAGATGCTAGTTGGCCGCTATACTGAACAGCTGGACCTTGGCAGGAAAAAAAAATGCCCGTGTTGTGTTTTCTTCTTCTGCTCCCACGGCCCTGAGCCGGAGCATTTTCAGTCAGTACTGACTGGCCCAAACCGATCTTTGTTTACGGTGTTTACGTGAAAATACGTACAGTACTTCTTTTTGACACTGCATTTTGATATTTTCATAAGAAAACCCTGAGGATATTTTTAAACCATGAAGCGATGCGTGCCCAGATATTTTAATATTCAGCTCAGCTGTCTGAGACTGAATCACAGCAGTGGAAAGGGAGAAAGAGAGAAAGGGAGGGGGAGAGAATGAGAGAGAGAGAGAGGGAGAGCTACAGCGGGCGGTGCTCAGGCAGCAGGCTGGCCCAGCCCCTGGCACTTGCTCTCACAGTAAATGCTGCAACGTTATGTAAGGCTAGGTGCAGGTGGACCCTTCCTCTACCTGACATGCACACGCGCGCACACACACATACACAAACACAAACACACTCATACACAACGTGCACACATATGCCTTGCCATTCCAAGGCCACGATTCGTAGAATAGGCTATATGAAAAAACAATGCAGCAATGCCAACTGCTCAGTATCCTCACTATACAGAGTACAGACATTACCATCTCAACCACCCTGACAACTGTCACCGACATCAACAAAAATGGTCAGCTATCACCAAGCAACAGAGACTGATATTAGCATACTGTAATAATAATTAATAATTGCAAGAAAACATGGTTCATACCATTCCATCTATTTCTGTTGAATGACACCGGTGCATCGTTACCAAAACCGTCATTGACTGAATTGGTTAGTGATGTATCACTGTTGGATTTATCGTTGGTTGCCATTGGCTCTATGGTTTCCTGTACTATCCTTTGATACCGACTTTGGTTCTTTAAGAAAAATGCATTGTATCTTTTCCAAATCGTGGCGGGACGCGTGCGCTCACCTCATCGGCGAGCTGGTCAGCACGCTGCTGCATGTCCGACAGCTCATTGCGCATGTCCGCATCATCTGCCATGGCCGCTGGATGTGATGAGTGGAGCTGGTCTCCAACTGGGAAGAGTGGGTCCTACTGGGAGTCCGGGGGAAAGCTGAAAGACAATACATAGAGAGGGTGAAGGGAGGGGGTTAGAGAGACGTCAGGCAAATGTCCATTCCTTGATCTCACGGTTCTGTACCCATACACGTCTCTCGAGACAGAGCTGAAATAATGGCAGATTAGCTGAAGCAAAGATGGTCTTTCCTCCCAGTTGAGGGAAAGCCGGAGAATGAAACCAGTAAGAGAGTAAATGAGATTCGAGGGCTTTGCTGACTGACATTTTAAGCTCATTCTCTTTCCCCCTAATATTCACATTCAGACAATATTAACCTCATATTTGATGTTTACAATGTTTAATGTTTACAATGACCAGTTCAGTTTATAGACTTAATAAAAGTCATTCATTTGTACAGGCCCATCAAAGGTCACCAAAAAGGACACTGGTAACACTCTAGGAATTTACTCTTCTATTTGACACTTATTTTACAGTAAACTCAATGCCCTTCTAGTTTATTTTACACAGACACTCCGTATTAGTCTCAGTAATTATAATCCAGACATAAACGCGATCCTGGGCACCCTTATCGCAGAGCTTTGGTAATAAAAAAAAATCCCAGAGGCATTTGTGACGCCAATCGTTCAGACTTCCAAAGACCAGCGGTGGAAGACGCGTATCTTTTCTTGGTGAGGCGACAGTGAAAACTATGCCTCAAAGACACTCAAAAAAAAATCTTATTATCCTTTATAATTCCAGATTTAATCATGCAACCATGCTGTCGGTACACACCCTTTAGTGAAACAATAAGCTCATAGCAATGTGTTGTTCCTTGTAAAATACAGAAAGACTAAAAGAACGAGTAATCCACCGTAGCTCTGTGTCAGAACTACATTCTCCTGCACAGCCAAACACAGGCACGTCAGCCATTTCATAAATGTCCCTCATCGGATGATGTCCTTCCAGCCGAAAATCAAATTAGTTTTCAGCAGACATTAAAGATGTTATAAAAGCCAGATACAGCCTCCATTAATTACGTAACTCAACTCAAGCAATTAGTTTGAGCATAGCGTCCTGACCTTTTAGCGTAGCGTCTGAAAATGTAAGACGGTATCTCGTGGGGGACCCTCTGGGTTCTTTTTTATCCTACACAGGCCTCCACCACTCAAATGAGTGTCAACTGCTCCTTTAAAAGAGGAGCAAGGAGCAGTAAGTGCTTTACGCACGGAGCAACTATCCGACCGGTCACTCAGTCTTCGAACCGAAGCTACGAAATACTGTGTAATGTTCTTAATGAAAGAGCAGGATAGCTAGCGTATTTCACTAATCATTTTGGCTAAGGTTTTATATGATTGTGCTTTTGTGCTGTGAGCATAAATTACAATTATGAAAAGAAACTGTCAGACTTAACCTAATGCACATAGAACGGCAGGATTGCATTACTGACACTGCAAGAATTTTGAATCAATATTGCTGTAATATAGCTTTCTCTTCTGAAGCCAAACGGCAGAGAGATGTGTAAAAATAGCAAATTAGCTGATGATGCCCTGCAGTAAAATGTATGCTCCTTCTCGCTGTTTTAAATCCTAATTCCTACTGAGGGTCTTTTTTTTTTCTTTCAATCAAATAAAACTGTTGAAAATACTATTAGATATAAAAGGCAGCTCTTTGTTTGAATCGCATAAGCTCTAGACGAGAGAAAAATTTGCAAACCGAAACAAAAGGGAAGGAGGTTATCCTCAATTCCTTCCATCCTCATGTATTTATTAGGCCTTTTTTGGTTTAGCTGCAAGTCTGGCATAGCACACCCATGTTAAAAAAAAATAGAAATTAAAAAAAAGGGAAAAAAAAGAAAAACACTTTAAATTAGGTCAGTGAATCCTTTGGACTAATTTATTTATTTCACAGGCTAATTTACTCCTCCGTTCCCCCTTCATCTTTCATGACATCTGCTTGGGAGCATATCTTCACTTGTTTTACCTCCTTCCCCCATCTCTCTCTCTCTCTCTTTCTCGCTCTCTCCCCCTCTCTCTCTCTCTCTCTCTTGCTCTCTCCCTCTTTCTCTGCCTTTCCCACACGAGCACCTCCTATCTCATCTGGGCTTTATTGGTGGTAATAACATTTCTCTGCAATATGTCATACAACTGAGCTGAATGCGGCAGCAAAAAATGTTCTATCTAAAAAATGCCAGGTATATCTCATTTTGTAACAAATTGTTGTCCTCGGTTGATGAATTTTGTCACTAAGCACTCGTTACTTTTGTGCGCTAGTGCACGGTCTGGATGTGGAATCAGAATTTTACTTTGATGGTGAAGCCTGACTCCAAATCAGCTCATTGGGTAACACACATCTTTGGTTTACAGTGTGTGTGTGTGTCTGTGTGTGTGTCTGTGTGTGCACGCATGTGTGCGTGTGTGTGTGTGTGTGTAACAACAACAACAAACACCCTCTAAAGCACCATGACACCACATCCTGTCAGTCACCACATCAGTGGAGGTCAGAGAACAGAGAGAATGTTCTCTGAGATGAAACCTCCTTTATGACTTATTGACCCAACACCAAAGGGAGCACGGTGGGTTGTCTCCACAGAACACCAACCTTGGGGTGGGGGTGAAACCTCAGAAGAAAGGCACACACACACACACGCACACACACACACACACACACACTACAGAGAGAGAGAGAGAGAGAGAGAGCTAGTCAATCGAAAGACATTGCTGTCAGACCTGTGTTAGAGTGAGACCACCCATTTACAGAAAGACAGACTGTTCTTCATTTTTGTTAGATGTTCATCTCATTTTGTGTGTGTTTCATTTATGAACGTAATCAAATAAAAAGAATCCATATGACATCCATACATTCCCCACACAATTTAATTCTCTACAACATGCCCCTACATTAGATGTCAGTCTACCTCGATAATGCATGCATTTGTTTTGGTTTTATTTTTGTCCTCTTTTTGTTCTCTCATTCTCAGTGCATTGTTTCATTTTCAGCGTGCGTCATTTTTTAAAGAACTAAATCACTGATAACACACACACACACACACACACACACTCCTTGGAGCTATAATGAAAAATATGGAGATGCTGTAATTTGCATTCCTTCAGCCTACCACCAGTGTCATTTTTCTTCCCTTGCCCAATGGTAGCGAGAGCCGACGGGAAGCCTGGCTCCCCTCACCCTGGTCCCCAGGCTCCCATAACCCAACAAAAACACCCTATGTCAGCAACTGACAACATTATACCTGTATGCACGAGTCAAAATGCTTAATAGGCAGACATTTGCCCATTCGACCGATCCGTAAGGTGCCACCCTGTGAGAAAAGGTTTAGGAGATTACAAACAAACGTGTTAAAAATGTGAACTTCACGTAAAAGGGATGGCTACTGCGGGAGAAAACCTCTGCTAAAGAGGCGGCTAGAGAGCGAATCATCGTCGGCTGCCGACTAAAAACCGACTAACGGAGAGAGAGAGTGAGAGGAGAGGGTGTGAGTGGATTACCAAGGCATGCAGACTGCCGCGGAGCAGAACGAGATTAACCAACACGGACAACGGAGACAGCATGTGTCAGTGAGTGAGCTTTTTTTTTTGTTTGTTTGTTTTTTTACTCCTCAGGCTGTACTGATATGTATATAATCTTTGTTTTAAAGAATGGGGAGCTGTGTGTCTCAACACGTCGGGAGAGAGCACAGCCTTTTTGTGTAATGCCTGCAGTTTCTCTGCTGTTGTGCTGGCTGCCATTTTGTTTTCTCCCTACAAAGTACTCTGCCACTGATTTGGCTCCATCTGTAACAGTTTGTCTCATCCAAACTGTTCTTTCCAACGCACCACGCCCCCTCACTGAATTCCACTTAATCACATATAGTTGTAATTTGTAGTGGATGCTCCGTCTTTCTCTTACTTCAGTGAACGGTAAATTTACCTCAAATCCCCTGAAATGGGATGAACTTATCAAATTTGACCTCTAAATCTTCGAGTCAGAGGAAACAGACACTCTGTGAGATTATCTTTGAAATCAGGTCATGATACTTTCCTCTTCACAGTGTTATGTGTACTGATACAGATTAACCCTTCTGCCTAGAGAAATCATACCTGACGTTTTTTTGTTTTGTTTTTTTTTTTTCAAAATAAGAGTCTCTACGATCTCTGTTTGATATGATAATCACTGGTTACAAGTGTAACCACAGTTCAGTAAAAAAGCTGCTCACATAAGCACATGAATGAGAGAGCATGGAACTTTTGTTATAAAAGGATGTGGAAAATCTCCAATCTCCCAGCAGCTTTATTCAGCTACCAGATAGAGCTGATTTGCATAAAAACTCTAATTATTGGGTTCAGGGCTCAGTGGCCGTCTTGGTTCCATCAGGTTAATTACTACTGCAGCCCTGTCCTGTCCTGTATTATTACCTGTTCTATCCCTCTATTTTTTATTATTATTTCCTTAGTTATGTAGCAAACACCAACCACTCTTTCTGTTTTAGTATACATATCCCTGCAACGAAAGCCGTTAAAATATGAAATACTAACTCAATGCAATAATTAAGTGTGATAAGAATGAAAATGCAGCGGATGCAGTAATCATCATTAAACATTACATGCTTTAAAAATGCATTTTGCTGACAAGCTGACAAATCAAACATTGACTGTAGAACCTGTCATGTGTTACAGTATCAAAACGCTAAACCAGCATACTTGTCCTCACTACAAAGAAAATATATTATTGACAGGACCCCCCACCATCACCACCACCAGCAGCCCCCCCCCCCGCCTTCATTTATGCATTAACTCTTCTGTGCCAAAGCCTGACCCTGAAAGCAACCAGGAGGAAAAGGGTGTGTCACATCATCCATAATGAACAGACTATGGCTTGTACACCAGAAAAAAAACAGTGCTCTATGGGTTCTTAATACCTGCCCACACAGAAACAAAAGTGCTATTATATTACTTTGTTGCTACTTCTCCTACTCGGGCACTGATACAGCACATTTCTGCTGCACTGTAATTTTTGTGCTTGTTTGCATCAACACAAGGCTAAAACAAATAAATGCATAGTTTTTGTATACTGAGGTTTCACTAATTTGATCTGAGGTTTAGTATTCCCAACCATCTTGGACCATATATATATATATATATATATATATATATATATATATATATATATATATATGTAATCATCAAATATATATATATAAATACACCTCAAACACATTTTAAATAGAGCTACAACTCAGTAGTCTTGATATTCTCCTATCACAGACATTGAAAACCTTACTGACACTGAAAACCTTACAAAAACACCAGTATTTAAATGGCAATGCTCAACGCAGAGAGCCTCCATGTGCTAACCATTTTGTCTGACAAACAGGTAGCTCAGTGCACACTGAGCTGGGCCTAATTTACTCGTTTACTAAGCATGAGCAGCTGGCATTGCTCTCATAGCGTAAACTGCCAATACTCTGCAAGTCCATCATTATTGCCACTGAAAAACGTACAGCAGTTGCACTGTTCTTGTTGCTTCCTATCCCTGTCTAAACCTTGCCTGTTGAGTTGAAGAGCTGTCGATTTATTGTGAGCTCCAAGAATCAGTACAACCAGTACAACCAGTACAGATGGGATGCCTATGGTGCCATTAGTGTGTCGAGCTGTAAGAGGGGGAAGCCGCTCCCAGTACAACGAGTGCTCTTCATTGCCCTGACAGTTGTCTCTGCAGTCTCCTTACAAAGAACCAGGCTCACCGGGGAGCTTCAGGATAGATTTATTAACGGTAGGACCATAAAAAACATACTTTATACCTTATACCATACTTTATAAACATACCTTATTCATATGTACACATACATCTCAGAAGAGCCAGGAGAAATAACAAGCTTGCCATGACAGAGACGGGGGGGGGGGGGGCGTCACGGGCTGGAGTCATCGAGGAGAAGTGGGTGGAGGGGAAGACAGCTGCTAATGACGGTGTTTTATCATGTTTAAGATTAAAAATTTGATCTTCTCTCTCTCTCTCTTTTTTTTCATCTTCGACCGCATGTCATCGACATGGTGATAATAATCAGCCTGGAGATGAAAACACCAGAAGACTTGCTGCTATCACCTGTCCCATCTTACTCTTTGCAAAGATATTGCTATGTGATGGAACTACACATGCGTGGATGCTCACACACACACACACACACACACACACGTTAAGCACACTTTAGCTTCACATCCTAAACCTCAGCATCTGATCTGAGTGCTGAAGTGGCATGAAATGGCGCTGTTAAATATTTGAGGAGTCGTAAAGACAAAAGGCATTAAAAAGCAATTTGAGGATCCTGTGTCCGTGCAGAGGTCAGACAGGAAGATGCTATGTATTACCATGGCCCTCCGCCCAGTCTCCCCTTCATCTCACTGTTAAAAATTAAATTAATCAATAGATAGATGGATCAATTAATCCACTTACATATTCATGAGCTTTCCACTTCATGGTTAGTTCCAAATTGGATTTGAAATCCTCTCGTGAAAATGAAACTGTCAACCTCTGTGGGTCATAAACGAGGGCTGTTTACAATTACTCTGTACAATAATTCTGATAATCCATGAGATTATCAAGTCATCATTTTCAAAATACGCAGTAAATGTGCAGGTTATTTGAACAATTTATATGCTATCTGATTTACTTACATTTGGGGAAGAAAAACATATTGGAGCCGGCTGACTGAAAAATTAAAAAAAAAAAACAAAAAAAAAAACGGAGGCTTGTTTCCTTCGTTTGTCACTAATTGATTGTCCACTGCCATGATGATTTAGTTCAGTGAACTAGTAACTGTGTCATTATCAAATTACTGCCTGGCATTGGGTGCTACCAAACACACACACACACACACACATACAGACGTACGCACACATGCTCACACAGACACACACACACACACATTGAAACAGAGGTGGTGACAGATGACTTGCATTGCAGAACCACACAACCCATCTCTGTAGGATTCTTCTTGTGAGGGCAATTCTGAGCTTTTAAGCATCAATCTGAATTATGAGGTGAGGTCTCAGAGTTCTGGCAGCAAATAACATTTGATTTGATCAATTCAAAAAACTCCAGATAGAATTATTCACTCCAGCATAACTAAACAAAATGCTTCAAGATATTGGTCTAAGTTGGCAATAAAAAAAAAAAAAAAACAAGTACTCAGCGCATGATTTCTTGAGCTATTGCAGATTACTGCATGGCATAGTTGCAAAATTTCTGTATGTAGAAACAACTGAAAGAATTTGCCAAAAAGGGTAACTATATGAGTGCGAAACTTTCACAGTCATGTTGGGCTATAGAGATTAGGCAGCCAATGTGCCCATTGAGGAAAGGATTAGTGGCTAGAGTTTTAATCCTGGGCGGACAGACTTTGGGTAAGCATGCGGCCCGTGACAGAGTACAGTTGCGTGGATTTACAGTTGCATACACATTCTGCTGCAACACTGCAACACCACCCCTATGCCTGCTGTCAAATGTCTCTAATTATGAAGTGGGAATCTTATGTTCCCACATCAAAAATGAAAGCAGTGTCTAGATATCTACTGATAATATTCATGCATGATGCCTACATGGTTAAAGATACCAAGAGAAAACTGCTCAAGGTCAAAAAACCATGTCACCCTCCTGTTTCGCTTTAGAGGTATTTTTTCTTTCCTTCTTCTTTTTTCATCCACCTCGGGCTGATCCAGGTTGTTTAATATAAAAACAACAATTTGACAAGCAAGACTCAAGCTTTTTAAGCACTTTGACAATTTCACATTCACATCACTAATCCCCCCTCCCTTTTTTTGTTTCTTTTGAGATTTCAGTGGCTAATGGACAACGTGACCCCTCTGTGTTTGATGTGACATACTAGGAAGCTTATTGGCCCACGCTGAAAATTCATAAGGTGACCGTATGCTCTGTTCAGGGTTTTCTGATTCGACTGCAGCAGGGTTGTTTGTTTTTTTTTCAGGGAGTGAGTTGTGTTCTGTTGTGTTTGCTGTTAAATTAAAGGAGAGAGCAATGTGTCACCAAGCCCATCCATCCTCTTTTCCACCTACACACAGTGCAGTATCTCTCTCTGTCTCTCTCTCTCTGTCTCTCTCTCTCTCTCTCTCTCTGTCTCTCTCTCTTTATCTCTCTCTCTCTCTCTCTCTGTCTCTCTCTTTCAGAGGTCTCAAAATGAAAATGGTACATGTTGAAAAGAAAGACAGAAATACTAAGGTATTTTTTTTTCTCTTCGCAGTGCAACATTTTCCATATGGTTGACACATTCGCCGGGGTAGCGGAGCAGAAAACAAACATGTGAAATAGGCCAGAAAACCTGAAAAGCCAAGCCTAAATTAAACCTTTGTTAAAGAACGACGTTCTAGATCCTATTTTGTCTCATATCACTGTTCTTCTCTCATAGCCTTTTCTCCTGCCTCTTCATTCCCTGACTTCTCCTACGCAAACGTTTGACCTGTTTATCTTGATTTATTTTCTAGGTTTCAGAATCAGTTCATTTAAATCTAAACTTCGAGGCCAATGTTGTGTAAGGCCTTTTACATCAGACACTTGTCACTTTTTAGCCATAGTGATGCATTAGACCCTCTGAGTAGTGCACTTGCGCAGGGGTGTTGCGGATACTTCTGGCAGCCATTTTGAATCTGTGAGAATGTTATTGTTTACAAATTAAAGAACATATATAATTCAGCCCTTCCTGTGCCACTAAATATGCTCGATGTAACAATGCTCTCTCCTTTGTCTAGTATTATTATACTCACTCTGATTGAGATACGTATTTCACAAGTAATACTTATTTCATGTTTTTTCAATACACTGAGTATATGCATCAGCATATATGTATGTTCAACTGCAAATCTCCCACTTGAATTTTCCGCTCCTTTGCTCCTTGTGTCTTAATGTGAAACCACCATCATAATGGTACACTTTTAAGCAATGTGGCTGCAACTCAGAAAAATCTAGCTGTAACTTTAAATTTATTTAATGAGCCAAAAATGTACAACAGGCCAAAACGTTTCATTGTCAGCGTTCCTCAAGGTTCTTCTTTTGTGAGTCACTGCGTCATAAAATGTCCCCAAAATGCCAAGACGCAACTGATGGTATTACACTACTGATGAGGCACTGATTGAACACATGACGCCAAGTCTTTTTCGACGTTGCCATATTCTGTATCAGTGTCACGACCACAGGTATTCGATTTTGAGACATTATAGAGGTCAACATGATCAGTCGGTCAGTATACACTCGATAAACACTATCTGGATACACCACAAGAGATAACTGCTAAAATACGTAAATTAATTCTTGTAGATATGACCCAAGAAGAATTTTCACCATTTTGTAAAGCATTCATTTTTAACATTAAAAAGCAAAATGTATCACGAAAAGCCTTTACTTGATATGCACAAAACGGATCGTGCTTCGTGCAACGTTAGAGATGGTATCATGAGTCACCACTTACTCGGGGAACAACCCAGCAGCATACGCTCTGCAGTCAAACCAGCGTAAGCCGCATTAAACGATCAGATTCAATAGTGCTGCCAAAAGCATGCCAATCTGTCCAGCACCACAACTGCAACACGGAAGAAATCTAGAGGATAGATGGCGAGTCGCACGAAAAACATGTTCAGTCCCAACTTTTCACGATAATGAAACAGCATTTATTGTTGCTGGTTTATGATGCCTACTGCCTTGCGCTAAAACATAACACGATTAGTTTTCTTCGTGCCTATAGAAGGACGAGATAATGACCAGAGTCAAAAAACGATGATGATGATGATGACAGGCGAAGCAACTTTCAAATACCACCACAATCAATACTGAGCCGTATTTCAATATGAAACCATAAAAACATGCAAAATTACTATTTGAGAAGATAACAGTTCAAAACAACCATTATGCAGGTGCAATGAACTGGCATAAAACTTGCACGGTTCATCTGCGTTTGTCGATGTCGAACTGTATCACAAATCTGTTAGAATGCAGCAAGCTGTGGGTTATGCATAAATATCATTTATGTTTTACCGTGCACTTAACGACGAATTAAGGAATTGTATAACTTATGTTGTTGGTTTTGTGAAATCAAGAGGGGGTGAGTATGATTAGCATGAGAGTATGGAGATAGTGGGAAGGTAGTGGACATTGTTGGTAAAACATGTTCTCAGCCTTAGTAAATACGAGCCCAAAGATGCCTCAGTGCGGGTATCTCCACTATCCGCCCCCGCTCGCCTCTGCCCAAGCCCCCGCCCATCGTCTACCATCGGGAAGACACAGACAGTAATTACTGTTGCATCGTCACGTATATATGGCAAGGTTGTGGCCATTTTGACGCAATAAACTGCGAATAACAAACACGAACGTATTGAAAGGCAACACATTCATGGAGTTTGATGACAGTGTCTCCCCATTTCCCCCACCCCCACTTTCTCTATCAACATTCTCTGTCGCAGTTTATGGCACTGGCACCCACACCCTCCCCCCCCAAATTCAATCACGGATCCAATATTTTCTCTCTCAGATGACCACTTTATCATGACATTTTCGCGTCATAAGGCACTTTGTCAGCAGCATCTTTTCCGCATTATGTTAAATGTGATAAATCTTTGGGGGTGACAGACAGCCACTTCACGGTTGTAGCATATCGTCCTGGTTTTCACAACTAACTGAACATGCTAGCCTTTTGGTAGCCCGCGTAGATAATGATACGACAGACATGCTTCTGTCATCAGAAACAACCTTTTAAGGAATAAGGTGACCCTGCACAAAAAAACACAGACCAAAACCAGGAATGGCGACTACTACCACCGGCAGCCCAATCGGTGAAAATCTATGTGAATTCGTTTCACGTAACGACAAGCGTTACAATTTTTCGCTAACAAGGGTACCACATGAATTCGGCAGGAAAAAAAAAAAACATCTGAGCGTCGTCTCTGTCCAAGGTCCTGAAAAGCAGAAACCGCCCACATCGTGCGCATTATCACACCGCATCCAACACAGCATACAAATCTGTGTTACACGAGACAAAATACATGACTACGTCCGATATACTAAGCCCATAGCTAAACTTCAGTAACAAAACAGCGCGTTTCAATTCATCAAAAGCAAACATTTCATGTAGTTATTTAGAGACTTTACACAACAGTCCTTGAAAAAAAAAAAAAAAATCAAACGGCACTGGCTTTAGACCTCTGACAGAAACTGTATTCCAAATCTAAATCCCAAATTACATTTAGTAACAGTTTTCTTGTTTTAAATAAAAGTTTATTTTAAGTTAAATAAAATGAATTTAATCGTGATTGTCTATGATTTAAAATAAACCTACCTGAACCTGTGGTCTGTGGGTCACCGTCAGTAATAGAGAATTCGACCACTAACAGATATCACTCCCCTTCTGTTAGGACTGACTTGCTGCAAAGGCACTGCGCGTGTTTGATACCTCTTCAGTTCCTCTTCAATGGAAAGCAGCTCTGCCCTCGCTAAAGATGGCGGCTGTTTTGACGTCAGCACCTTTTAATAGAAATTTGTCAAGGGGGAGCGGCATGGAAAGCTCGAATCAAAATCGGTATTCGCACGCGCACTGGCTACTGACCTACCGAAATCATTGTTATAAACGCCAAAGCATCAAAATGTATCCAAACGCACATTCTTAAGAACCATCTTCTTGAGTGAGTTGGCTTTACTCCAGATGCAAACAAGACTGCTTTCTTTTAACTATTGTATTGACGTTCCCAAACAGTATCATAATTAGCCATATTAAAAACCATAACTCATGTAAATACCGCTAAATCAAAAGATGGAAGTATCTTGCAAAAACAGATTAACCTTGACAGTGTCGCTAAATGTTAACATACAGTGTGGCAAGTAATCTCCAAATACTGTGTGTCATCCTGACAGCTTTCTTAACTTTGCGGCCAGTCTAAGTTTTTGTTTTCCTTTACCCAACACGTTTTCAATGAAAATGTGTTATGGACAAAATGAATGCACTCAAGAGGTTTAATTTTTTTTTTTTTGTGCGCCGCCCTCCCTTCCGTAGACGTTTGTTAATTACTCATAAATATCCGTTCATTGTGAGTGTGGATGAAAGCAGCAAAAGCTACGAGTAGAATTTCACCTAAAATGTCCTCATCACCTCAGTTTAACTTAATGTTTAATGCGCATTATCAGTAAACTGAACCGTGAGTATGTTTTCCACTTCTTGTTTACTTTTCTCTGAGGCTTGACCTGTCTATGATGCAACACGTTATTTCTCCGATGTAACTCTACCTTCATTCAACATGGCAATCATGATAGGCCTCTGTAGTCGTTTGCTGGTAGGCACTGGCGGAACATGATCAGTATTTTGCACAAGCACTTACAGTCTGTCTCTAAGGGTTATGCTGGGATATAACGAACCATTGTGCATCACAGTGACAGTTTAAAGTAACCTGTGCTTGCTCTTAAAGGCAGCTGTCTTATTGAGATTAATGATAATAGCAGTCCCAAGAAAAAAATATTTGAAGGAGAGAGAGAGAGAGAGAGAGAGAGAGAGAGCACTGTGCATAGTTTGTTTATTAGAATATTCATAAATGTCAGAGTAACCACCTTACGAGCTGATGAATCTTGGGATCTATTAAACTCTTCAGTCATTATGACAAATTAATTATTAGGCACCAAAATGGTTCATTTTCATCAATTTAATCAGAGCTTAGTTCCCTGCTCAGCGTGTGAAAAACTCTTTGGAAAATGAGGCAAGGAAAGAGAGTTCAAAAAAATTGCCAACAGGACACCACAACATATGGAGGGATGACTTGCAAAATCTTATGTAGGTCAGAGGGGTCCCCCCCTCCACCCACCACATAACAAGCGAATATGATTTGGAGCCAATATGAGCATTTCTTCCACATTATAAAGCAAAATAGGGTATAATCCAATTTGGTAACACTGTACAGTATAATTGCAAACTCTGTTCTTCTCAAGAATGATGAGCTGTTTTACATTTTTAATGCACAGTTTAAAGTCACATTTTGAATTTGAACTGTGTTATGACAGTGCAAAATTTGGATATTTCCTGAACCTTCCTAGCCACACATATACCTAAACTAAAACAATAACAAAACAGAGAGAAAACATAGCAATAAGGTGTTCTAGACTTTTCAGTGTTCCTATTACATATGCTTTACACGTACAATATACTTTTAAGATTTTATTTTGTTTTCTGTGGGTAGACTGCTAATGATTATCTAATATTGTTGGTCATTTTAAGTAGTTTTGTATTCTGCATTAGGATTAAATGATATGTTTTTAATGTCGCAGATAACTGGAAGTTTTCAGAAGCCCATAGAACAACCCCTTGCTTAATCTATTACTTGATCACACTGCAGTTTAATTTTATGCTTTCTATCCAGTCAGTAAGTCTGTTATATCATTTTGTTATGGCTTGGCCTGAGGATGTATTAATAAACATTACCTGGATGGAGAAGATAAACAAAACTAATCTATTTAACCAACCAATAAAACATTTAAATTTAACACATTGAATATTCACACAATCCCCATTATGCTTTATGCATTATGACTTATTTTACTAGATTAGGTTTAACAAAGGTTTTAAATATTCCTCAAAGAGGTTCACGCATACTCTTTGACATGCAGTTGCTATTTTGTGACCAAAAGGCGAAAGTATTAAGCGGAAAGAAGATTAGTGGCAGCTTTATCGAGTCTTTGTGCGACTAGCCTTTGCCCCCTTGAACTCACTCTATCATGTCAAATGCCCTTCTAATTAAAGAAGTTTTAGAGCGTGAGGAAAAAGGAAAAAAAAAAGAAAAAAGTGGGGAGGGAGAAAGACAAGCAAGAGGAAGAGGATGAGATGACAAAATAACTGAGAATGAGTGGGTGAATGAGAGACACAGAGAGAGAGAGAGAGAGAGAGAGAGGGAGAGAGAGAGAGAGAGAGAACTTGGGAGGGTTTAGAACATTAAAAAAATGTGTGGGGGAGGAGAGCTGTTGGAGGAGGAATACAGATGGGGGGGGCGGGGGGGGGGGGTGAGTACTGCTGCAATGGACTCTTCCCGTGACTCAGCAGTCTCTCCTAAAACAGAGCTTTGCCTCGCCATTACAGAGGAATGCAGCTTGGACAAATGACTCAGGGCAAAGTAGAGCAAACACATTCGCATGTCGTCCCAACTGCTCCCGTTTGTTCGACCATTATTCATTGTTAATTTACATCAAATAGGCTTGTCACTGTCTATGCATATATTGAAAAAAGTATTAAGTAGATGCTTGGTCCAGCATCTGTGCTGAAAATCAAATTAATATGAGTCGATACATAAACAGTTTTATCAAAGAAACCCTGAAGCCCACCGTAACAGGTCTTTCCTCTAACAGTCTCTCGCCCTCTGTGTAAAAGAGAGATATCATCTAGCCAAATAGCCAGGAAGGACTGCTGCCTTGATGATGTGTGAGAGAGAGAGTGATATTCAGTCTGATAATTGATGGGTCAATAGATTTTAAGCAGTGGTGACATTGATGACTATGGGACTGAAGGTCCTGGATCCGGTGGCTCAGATGTGTGTCAGAGCTGTTAATCCACATCCATCTGACCATCTGAACTTCTTTGGCCTCTGCATATAACCCTACCACGGCCAAGACTGCTTTCATGTCAAACAACCACACGATTATTGATATTACTATTGTTGTATGATAGTATGATTATTGTTGTTGTTGTTGTAGTTGATGTTGTTGTTGATGTTGTGTCATTTCTTGCGAAAATCACTTAGATATCAAAGTGATAGATGTAGGATGTCAGATGATGTGTGCGTGTGTGTGTGTTTGTGTGTAAGCTTCATACAGGAGGTCCAGAACTATCTATCTCAAACACGACCATGCCAAATATTAAAATGTAACATAAAGTAAACATATCTGAGTTTTATGTAACACTGCTTATCCCAGCCTCCCCAAAAATGCCCATGTTGAGTATGGATGAGCATTTGGGAGAGTAATGTGGTGGTGAAGTCAAGAGTGCACTGGACTGTAATAGAATGTCCCTTCTAGGCAACACACAGGATGTGCCGCATTATTGCCAACTGAACACAAAATGTGTGTGTTCTTACTCCCCATATGGGCCCATGTGTGCAATATAACCGGGTGTTTGAGTGTGTGTTTAGATTGTGTATGTGTGTGGTTGTGTCTGTGTGCACATGTATGTTTGTACATTTGCATCCAGGGCTGAAAATATGGAACAGCTGAGTTCTTTGTGCTGGATGAGTGCATCTAATGAGTCCACTGAACAGATGTAATGAACTTATTTTCAAAAGAGAGAAAAATCAGCTTTAGTAAAAGGACGATTGGAGAGATATTCTCTTTGGATTTTACTGCAGTAGTTTGGTTTTTTTTGTCCAGGGAGTGTTGTGTTGTGTTGTGTTGTGATGTGTTGTTTTTGCTGTTAAATTAGGGGAGAGTGCAGTGTGTCACCAAACCAATCCATCTTCTTTCCCACCTACACACAGTGCAGTATCTCTCTCCCTCTCTCTCTCTCTCTCTCTCTATTTCTTTCTTTTTCTCTCTCTCTTGCTCTCTCCCTCATGCTCTGTGTTGTGGAGGTCAGTGTACTGGTTGGTGAGTCAAGCCTGCTTCTTCTGGTCATTATCACTGCTGGCTCAGAACACAGCACCAGAGGAACAGAGAAAAGTTGTGTGTGTGTGTGTGTGTGTGTGTGTGTGTGTGTGTGTGTGTGTGTGTGTGTGTTTGTGTGTGTGTGTGTGTGTGTGTGTTTGTGTGTGTGTTTAAATGACTGTGGGTGTGAGTGTGGGTGAATGTGATGGATTTACACACACAGGGGTATGACAATGCTTAAGCTCCACAGATGGAACACCAGATTAGTCCCCCATGCTTTCACCTGCACGTTGCCATGGAAACATGGGGGTCCTCTCTCTGCGTCACCTGCAGCCTTGTTTAGCTTCATTCTTCCTTTCTCAGACCACTAGCAATCATGAAGAAAAATGCCTCACCACAAAAAACACGTGTCATGAGCATGCATTTGAAATAATGGGAGATGAATCGCGAACTGAGATTCGACCGTATCCGTATTCGCGGCACGCCTCATTACGTGATTGCATATTGCCCTCATTTAGAAGTAGATCACCTGTTTAGATCGACTGCTTTCGTGTCAACATAAACAAAGAAATCATGACGTGGCATATTTACCAAGATGAATGACAGCTAATTCTCTCCACTAAATCCTTCAGTCTCCTCTAGGTTGGATGGGAGGACCTGTTTTGCTGCCTCACTGTCTGGAGCTTGAGGAGAGAGGTGTGTGTGTGTGTGTGTGTGTGTGTGTGTGTGTCTGCGCGTGTGTGTCTGTGTGTGTGCGTGTGTGTGTGTCTGTGTGCGTGTGCGTGTGTGCATGTGTGTGTGTGCGCGCGCGCGTGCATGTTTGTGTGTATATATGTGTGTGTGTGTGTGTGTGTGTGGAGGGGGGTATAGAGGTGGACTTGGGGAGGTGGTGTGGATGACACCACTGCAGTGAAACTGAAGCCCCCATTGCTGAAGCCCTGACCCACTCCTGCTCTATTCAATCAGTTCAGTGTGGAGCAGCAGTCTGGCACATCCACAGTGGCGGCTCTGCAGTGCACAGTCCCTGGAAACCCTCTCTCCCCTGCCTCAGCACCACAGAGTGATATATAGACACAGACACTGAGAGCCAATCCAGCTAACTGGCCGATTATGCTGGACTGCAATGTGATGTCTTAAACTGATACTTCCCCCCCAAAAAAACCCACATAAAACAAGTGAATGAAAAAAAAATGAATGAAACAAAATGAAAGAAAATTCCAGGAAAAATCTTTTTACCTAGTTCACACATGGGAGGACTCTAAATATAATGAGATGTAGTTGTCTTTTTGTAATGATTATTGCCTGTTTTGCATGAGCCAGATTTCAGTTTATTATCTAAAAACAAACCATAATGCATAGAAAATGCATAGTAAATTTTCCTGGAGACCATTTTAATGGTTATGAGACAGGTGGTTGATTCTTATCAGAGCTCTTTTGATACATATTTTAGTTTTTCATAAATCTATTAGGAGAGGAGTACAGGACAGAAAAAGAATGTCAACACTATTTCGACATTTGCATTCACCCTTAACAAATGCCAAACAACCCTTTCATTCGCGTTTTCATAACCCTCCATTGCATTATTTATCATCTTATCAAACACACTCGTCCTGCAGGATCTATATGACATTCATTTTTCATCATTGCTTTGTTTACCTTTGCAATGTTTATAAGGGGCTCCTTGTCAGTGGACAGAACTGGTTAAAAAACACTGTTTTGATCTAGCGTTTGTGTCTTTTATCAGGCTTTATGTGTAGGGGATAAACCAAAGTTTCAGGGTCAGGAGTTTGACATGGGGGTAGAATATAGTAAGGAGCGATACTGATGCAGCAGGAAGAGAAAACCAAATGCAGACAGGCTGTAACACTAGTTGAGCAGTTTTGGAGCGATAGAACACAGAAGGCAAGTTGAAATGTGCCCATCTGTCCTTATTGACTGAAACTTTACTCGGAGACTGCAGGAACAGAGCTACAGCACTGATTAGAAAAAAAAAAAACATTTCCAGCCTTTTTTCCCTACCAGAGGCCATTTTATCCAAGGGTAACAGTTGTAAATCAGAAATATGTTGTTACTAAAAGTTGTCAAATCAATTTTTAAGGATATGTACTGACAGTTTTGTAAGCATTACAGTAAAAGTTTGTTCTTGACCTTCAAATACTTCACAGTGGTGCTTGACCTTTTAATACTGTACCACAACCCTCAAATTCTTTACATACATAGATTAGTTTTACAATCAGTGCTCTGTTTGTCTGTTACCTTGACTTGATCTAAGAAAGCCTTCTTTGGATATTTCTTTTTTAAAAAATAACCCTCTTTAATACATCTTTGAAAGGAGAGAGCAGAATTTGTGTTGTTTTTGCATCATAAAAATCACACTAGTTCTATCACATTAGAAATCTACAAAGGTTGCAAAATTTTCAATTCTACAATGATTTAAACATCTTTGTGGCTACATTTTTTTGTCTGTTTGTTTGTTTTTATACATTCAGTATTTTTTTATGCCTGAAATATTTAGCTAGCTCTCAGTGCAACGTTGTACTGACATAATTGTGGTGTTCTAGCACAGTTTTGCTTGACAGCCTTCAGAAACTCTCATAAACAGTTCTGCATCCTCTTAACTGTCAGTCTCAGAACCCACAGCTAAACACAGCGTATTATACGCCTCATGTAAAATCCATAGCTATAAAATGTTCATTAATTTCATTTGCGAATGCAAAACCTTTTGTAAACAGACTCCTTTCTGTGGAGTATTTGTATAGCATGGTACTTGTCCCTGGCACATTAGCTAGCCTTAGCAGAATATGGCCGGTTTATTACCAAGATAAGTCTTCCACACATACGTTAAGCCTTCATCTTTCTAATCCCTTCAGTCGCCTGCTCTTGATGAGTCATGGTAAACTACGCTTCCTATCTGTGCTCCAGCCTGGACAACACAATCCATTCTAGTAGATTGAGGTCAACGAGAGCTCATCATTTCCGTACGCATAATCCAGTGATTCCACTTTTCATATTTACTATTTGATAATGAAACTGGTCCGCGGTAGCCAATGAGCTTTGCTCTTGGTCCACTCACTACAATGATGCCGTTATGGCCACACACTCCGCAATGCACATTCTCAGCTTTAGCCATCAGCCCTCCCCAAAGGGATTATAGGCCACTCAAGAATGAAAAAAAAAAAAGGACTGCAATGCTTATGGAACCATGCACGAACCATTCAAATGTTATCATGTTGACCCAGTTAAGCAATGCATGTTTCAAGGTGAAATCTAAAGTGTTTTAAGGTGGGTCTCTGTCGTTGTCTATATTTTTCAATGGAAGCGGATCACTACCTCGTCCTCTGTTGCATCTGCTCAAGCATACGCGGTCTGCCTGAGCTCTACATACGTGTGTGCAGACAACATTTGCTTTTGCACATGTGAATTCTCACTCAACCAGGCTGATGTGCGGGGGGCCCTTCCCAGACCCCGTGTCTCCCTCTGGGGTAGCCCAGCTGGCTGTCTTTAAGGCTGGGGGTCCTTGCTGGCACAGGGACAGAGCTGCACTAGACAGTGAAAAACAAGCGTTGAGTCAGAGCAGACCTGGACGGAACACCGTTTCTCCTGGGCTCCGAGACGAGAGGGAATGCTGAGTAAGCATATATATACGTGTCTGTGTGTGTGTGCGTGTGTGTGTGTGTGTGTGTGTGTGTGTGTGAGGGAGAGAACGGATGAGGCGCTGCAGTGCTGCTGGGACAGATTCAGACTATCCTCTCAAACAACAGTAAGCTCAAGGCAGGGGAATTTTCTAGTAGGAACAAAACACAGCCCCAGTGTTAATAGCCTGCATTTTTCCTGCTCACATGAAATAATGCACGCACAAACACACACACACACACACACACACTACAGTAACACAGTATCATAGATTCCGAGCCTCTCACTACAATCCACTGCTCTTGTTTACACTGAGGCTGCAGAGCATTGATTTCATTAAAAATTCACCCCTTCTCCTCCTCCTCTTCCTCCTCCTCCTCCACTCTCCTGCCATCTTCTCTCTCCATCCCTCCATCACTGACTCACCCTGCACTGCTCTCTCTGTCTCGTTAGACACTTCTACAGGGATGAATGTCAGCACTGAGCTTGCTCTTTCACGTAAGCTTTCATACACCCTCCCTCTCTTTCTTTCCTCTATCTCTGCTCCTCCATCACTTTCTCTCTCTCTCTCTCTCTCTCTCTCTCTCTCTGTCTCCTTCCCTCACTCTCTCTCTTCATTTTTGATTTGTATAACTCTGGTTTCTCCTTCTCTATCACAAATAAACATCAGACAAAATCACACACATACACGCGCACACACATACACGCGCGCACACACACACACACAGAGCACATTGCATAATAGCCCTCCTTCTCAGTGGTGAACATCTCTGATATTGGTTGTATGTGCCTTTTCTAATACATTGTGTGGTGTTTATCATCTTTATTACCTTCCTAAAAAAAAAAAGTGCATACACTGTGGTTTCAGTAGCAAAGAGGTGCCTCATACAAAACGCTCAGTTTTATCCATTTGTTTGATTATGTAACTATGCCCAATGGACCTTGAAGACATTGTAATCTAATGATCTAATACAGTGGTAAAAGCTGGTATCAGCAGACAAGAATGCAGCTTTAATCAGATTTACAGAGTACAAATCCCCAATTATATTATCTCTGCTTCTCCGATGCAGCCTCTGACACCTCAAATCACTCACGTTAGACTCTGCACTGAAAATCTGGTGTTTTTTGGGACTGATAAAATGGGAGGTGAGAAGCCCAGTAGACAATTTGTGTCTTTTAGAACAGATCTATTTGCCTAAAAACTGCTCTGCGGCACAAACCCAAACAAACGATGCATGATGGGTCTTATCAGAAATGCTCGTTGTGTGTAACCCCGGACTGATTTTCTCATTTGGACTTCAGATCACATGCTGTGTGACACAGTATAGTTCTCAACAGCCAATGAACTGGCAGTTTTCAACACACATAAATGTTTTGGCTGCCATTTTGCCACACTGTGTGCAGTGCTGTAAGACAAGAACCCCTGGAGCATCCTGCAGTATTCCATAACAAGCCCCTGCGTACATTTTTACTAAGCAGTGCCCTCTGCTGGTATACTGGAGGAATCATGAGTAACACAGTAATTGGGACAGTACTTGATGCTCTTTAGATTCCTCTAAGTCTGTCTTGAAGTGGATGTGTATTCTTTTCAAAACAAAGTGAAAGAACTTCACATCTGTTGGAATGGATTCATGCATTCTAAACTAGCTCTAGCTCCACAAATATGTTGCATTGTTTAGGTTTAGTATAAAGCCCTTTAGATTTACATTAATCCCTTTAGGATTAAAATGAAACACATATTTAAAATTGACATATATGCATGTCCAAAAGAACAGTGTAACAGTGTGTGTCTATTCCGGTTCTGCTGTGCCTACCTGCATAGCTACAGAGATTGCAGGAGGTTATCAAAATCTGACTGTTCATATACTAAGAAATCAAATCGGATTTTACTACATTGTTTTCAAGTGCATATTTCTTTTCTATGTTTTCTCTATGTTTCCTCATGGTTAAAATTCATATTGAGAGCCTAGCGATTCATAAGACGGCAGTACTACTGTTGCATACATCAGATTAAATGCTACACCATCTTTTTATCTCTCAAATTTCACGTTCACCTTTGTGTTTTGCCTGTTTTTTTTTCCCAAAGGAAAAAGAATATGGAAAAGTGTACCAATGAACCCAAATCACATCATACACGCAAGACGACCGTGTCGCGTTTTGTCCCATTCCAACACTGAACACACTCATTGACAGATACATCTTCACTGAGAGAAGTGGCATGTAAACAGAGAGGTTTGTTTTGTGGAGATTAATAAGAGAAAGGTGGAAGAGATTGTGTTCAGTGGAACCTGCGGAGAGAGAGCCTGTGCCCAGCAGGTCCGACAGACGGCAGGACGGTAAGAAGACACGCTGCATGCCAGCAAACCAACAGCGTCTCTCATCCACCAACATATTTCACATCAGTAATCTTCCTCAGATCATTTCACTGTCAAAGTACCGCTCTCTGAGGTATTAATGAAAAGTCACAGCTGATTTCTGTGTAAATTAAAAAAAAAACAACAACAAAAAAAAGAAAGTGGATGTAATATCTGTCGTCTAAATACTTACTTCAATACAAAATTATTGAACCACAATGTTATGTGTTGTAGCCACTCTCTACTGAGTCAATTCTGAAATAATTTTGTCCAAAAATACAAAATGAAAGAAAAAGTCTAATGCAAAAGTATTTTTTATTTAGGCCTTCCAACAAGATGTCTTGCATAACGTTCCTAACTGAATTTTTTTTCCCATTTACATTTTGCAGTACAGAAGGTTAAAATACGACGGATTGTTTGACGGATCCTATTAATCAGACACAAGAGGTAGAAACATGCCTGCGTCCTTGTGTCTGGCAATGTAAGCAGTAACCACCAACACCTTCCAAATGTCATTACCTCTGCAGACTCAGGCGTCATCGTATCAATTATCCAATTCCAATGCTTGAGAGGCTGCTCTGCCGATGAGAGCGTATGACTCACTATCACAACACATGTTCACTGTCAGTGCATTGTTTGTTAGTGTGAATGCAGAGAAGAAAAAAAAACAAAACAAACACAATAAATAATCTAGACCCGTTTCATAGAAATGCAATATATTGCATAACTGTATTTCCTGAGATTAAAAAAAAAAAACAAAAACTTGAATGGCAAGCATTTGTATCACTTTGTCAGTGAAAACAAACATCATTAGGCTAGACATTTTTCAAAAGACATCTGTACAGTTTCTTGATGTAGGGTCCTTCATCCACCTGGCCATTCTAAGTAAAGAAGATGAAAGCAAGACACTAGTTTCATATTTTCATAGCATTTGGACCCGTCGACCTACTCTTTCATAAGAACTGAGCTGACTACAGCAGGTGTGCTGGCTATAATACAGTCTTTACAATAGAGGCCAAGTCTGGCCTTGGATGTATTCTTGCCTCAGTTTTCAGTCACCAGTCAGGTCAAATCACTGTTTGCAACAAGGAAGAAAACGTGCAAACTCTGATATCTCGGGATGTAAAATGAGGCATGGCAGTCTTTAAAAGCAGTTAGAACCCGTAGTGTTACAGCCAACCGTCCACTCTCGTCCATTAGTCGTTTATCCTGACAGTTCTAGAGACTTCTTCAGGATGTTTTTACTGAAGGGCATCAAAAAGTCATCAAAGTCCACGTCATGGCTGAAACGCTCTCTCCTCTTCTCTCTCTTCTCTATTAGCTGGTTGGTTGTCAGTGGCTTACCCCAAACCTAAACATACAGATTGAGGAATATGGCCAAATTTGGATCAATAACTGATAGATACAGTCTAAGGTTAGCTCTTCTATTGGTATATATATATGTGTGTGTATGTGTGTGTGTGTTACTTGAAATATCAAATGAATACATTGAACGTTTCTAAAGAGCTACTGCTATCATTGATGTTAGTGAATTCCTGTTTCACATAAAAGATTAACATCTAGCTAAGCATGGCTCCCAGTTCCCCTTGTTTGTTTATCGCTATTGGCATACCGTTCTTGGCACAAAGCTGATGTCGACTTTGTTGATGGCTCCACTGGTGATTTGAGTGCTGCGCAAAATAACGCTCTCTCTTTCCTTCTTTACTGTTTTCTTCACTGCTGTGTTTGAGGTAGTTGGTGTGGTAGTCGGAGTGGAACCTTTCTGATGGGGAATACCACATTGTGTCGTATCATCAGCGTGATAATGATTATGTAAAACACAATGACACAGAAAACACATACAGTGTGAATTGTAATCAGGTTTCACAAGGCGAACTCAACCACGATGTCTGTGCTATTGAGACGCCTAGCGTCACGTTGTGACGGAGTCATTTGATACGGCTGTTCTAATTTGCTTACACTTTGGCCTAGTTTGTCTTGTCTCATGTTTCCCAGCAGCTAGTAAAACACAGGCGATGTTAAATAGATCATAAACAACCTGTACATTTTTGCATTCATTTGGCCACCTGTCTTATTTAATGTGCATAACATTATCGTATTACGACATTATGTTTCAACTCAGGAGGATATTCGATATCGATCTCATACCTTCTCTTCCTTGGAGGTAGCTGGTCTAGGCTTAGGTTGAGGTTTGTTTGCTTTTGCCTTCTTGTTGTCCTTGGGTTTAGGCAGAGTATCAATCTTAGCTTGGATCAAGTCCACGATCCTAAAGTCTGCATAAGCACGGGCAATGTCCAAGCAATTTTGCTCTGCAATTAAAAGATTAAAAGTTTCTGACTCAAATGACACTCAAGCCAAGGTTCATTCATCTCATTGATTTAGATCATTGCGTATCAGGATATTGGTTGATAGTGGCTTCCAAAATTAATTTTCTTTCGAGATTTTACCAAAGTAGCATCAAGATTGCGATCCAGTTGGGTTCAGTGGTAAGGCTGGTGACAAAGTGTTGATGGAGGTTATGATGACGTGATAATATTTGAGTGTTTACACTCAAATCTGATATTGATGATAACACAAAAATGTGTTTGCTATAGTAAGGCTTTATAAAACTGTTTTGGAAATGAAAGGCTATTCAAAGATTACATTGACATTTCATTGTGGAGAATGAGGAGACATGACAAGGCTGAGGTGAGTTGCTTTGATAACCTGTGGTGAAGCTGAGATACGGTCATTCTGAGGGAGAACAGAAGTGGTGAGGTTGTGTCGTTCTACCTTTCTTGTTTTCAGCAGTGACTTTAGCTCCAGCTTTGATGAGGTAGTCCACACAGCAGGGCCGGCCGCTCTCTATGGCTCTCATTAAGGGTGTGGCCCCGTTTAGAGCAGGAGCCTCCAACGATGCCCCTGCCTCCACCAGCAACTCAATGATATCCAGCTGCCCAGCATGGCAAGCATGGTGAAGTGGTGTCCAACTGAACTGGTCACATGCATTGATATTGGCTCTATGGCACAGTTTCACACCAGTTACTATTCACATTAGCCTTCTGGTACACAGAACGTAGTTATATATTAATGTAATAAGTAACATCAGTGACTGAGAACATATATAATAATGCAAAATAGCTCTAATGTATATCCTTTGTGAACGCTGGTATTTATCGTCACTGGCAACTAATCACAGTCTATAAAACAGGGATTTTAAAGCATATCATCCAAATTCTAAGATGTTCAGTGGAAATAAACAGAACAACAATAAGGCCAATAAAGAATTCCTCCAGGTCACTGTCCTTACCCAAGGTCAAGAAGATACTTGGCTACTTCATAGTTCCCAGTAGCACATGCTGTCATGAGCGGTGTCTTATAAAACCGGTCCTTAACATCCACAGGCACGTGCTGGCTGAAGGCCAGTTCAAGGGACTCCAAGTCTCCCGTCATAACGCACTGGTTTATGTTTATGTAAATCCTCTCTGGCTCGTCAATGTACCAAGCTGAGTCATCCTCGATGGGGTGTACCGGCGGGTGGTCTCGGTCAAAGCGGTTGATGTCAGTGTGGAGCTGGAAGCTCTCAATCATGAAATGCGGCGGCCCCCCGTCGGCACGGCGATAGACGAGCTCGGGTGGGATGGTACATATGGGCAGAGGAGGTTTGAACTTCGCCTTCTTCTTGGCCTTCGCCCCCCTTCCTTTCTTCTTCTTCTTCTTTGGTCCATAGGAGGCAATAACAAAAGTTTTGGGCAGGTACTTAAGGCCTTTAAAGAACTCGTTAAGGTTGATCAAGCCCTCCCTCCGTTTGTCATGAGCGAACAGCAGCATCTGGAGGTGACTGTCGTCGACGGGTGCCTGAAGCTGCTGCAGCACAGACGCGAACACTTCCCTGGAGACCACGTCCGTGTCGAAGGTATCGTCTGCAGCGGAGTCGAAAGCGCTTCTCAACGCTGCTTCATTCTCATGGGACCAGTCGTGAAGAGTGACAGCCCAGGGCTCATTGGTTGTGGATGTGCCTGTGTTTAAGATCCTGCCATGCAGTCGCTCAGCTCTCTTCAGCTCTTTGACCGCAGCCTTATGACCATTGTCTTTGGCAATCTGACGTGGCAAGAGACCCTCTTGATTTTTCAGTTTAGGGTTACAACCTGAAGCAGAGAATGCAGGACACACATGAATCCCTGCCACTGCCTTATACTCAATCCATGTCTCCTGAACGGTTTATATGGGAACAATACTTGATTTCTATATTTCTAAGCTGAGGCCGGGAAAACACTTGGGAGAAATATTTACTCGAATCTACTTCTTGTTCCACAAATGTCCTGGCTACACCTGGCTACAGATGAGTAAATGGATCGAAATAAGGAACTTCTATCTCTAAGTGCTTGTATGTGCTTGGTTTACCTCTTTGAGCAAGGAACCTGCAGCACTCAGTGAATCCACCTCGGGCAGCATAATGTAGAGGAGTGTTCCCCTCTGCTGTCATCACACCTATATCTGCTGAGTAGGCTGAAAGCACCTGTATGACCTGGAAAAACCCGAGCTTGATGTTTAATGGCTCTTTTAGCTCTAAGAGGCTGCTTCACGGTGCAACACAAAATTTTATTTCATCTGAGTATTCACCAGTGCATACTTTGAAACTATGGTTCACTGTAAAGTCATCTAACATGTGAATATTCAACACACCACTGAACTACACCAGAGCGCTTTACTTTATACTACTATTACTTTACTTTATACACTTTATTACACCAGACGTTTTCCAGTTACAATTGTTTTACCACAATGGAAAACCAACCACCAGCAGAGGAAGCTCTGAAATACACTAGCCATTATTACAATACAGTCATAACACATCCTCTGGCTATGAAGTACTCACCTCAAAGAAGCCTCCTTTTGCAGCAAAATGGGCGGCATGGAACCTTTTCTTGTCCAGAGCATTGACACTGGCTCCATTTTTGAGGAGAGCCCGTACAAGTTCCACTGCCCCTACTCTGGCTGCCTCCATTAGAGCAGTGCGACCTGTCACCTACGTTCATACACACAAAGCCTCCACGTTTAGATTCAACTCATTAGATTACAGGACAGAGAGCGAGCGTGCTCCTGCTGAAAGTGCATTGACAGATATACACTGTCAGCAAGTTTTGGGAACAAAGTGTGTTACGGACAATGTTGGACTGGGAAACTTGAAAGGGAATTACCCAGTGCAGAGATGCTCTGCAATAAAGGAACATCTTTCAAGTTCTTTTGATGTCAGCCTGTCCTAACTGCATGCAGAAAAAAAACTGAATAATCAAGTTACAGCGGATGACACCAAAGTTTTCTCCTAAAACCTGCATTTGGTAGATGAATCTCTTCTCCCTGTCCAAGTAATAAAACATTTGGGTCTCACTCCTCTTTACACATGTGTACAGTTCTCCTGTATATAATTTATAATGTCTTGTATGGGTGCTTCTGATTCATAAGTCATTTCAGGTACATGCTCTGGAAAGACAAAATATTGTATATAGAGTAGACAGCTATATGGAAAAGGCCTTCACCGCCAACAACTGCATCACAATGGTATCGTGATGAAAAAACAAAAAACCAAAAAACGGAACACTCCGTAAAGGTCTTCATACCTGACTGGTGGCATTGGGGTCGGCGCCTTTCTCCAAGAGGCTCATGCACATGGGCTCGCATTCGAGAGCATGCTCACACGCCAGCAGGAGCACGGGCACCCCCGCGAATGAGACGTTGTTCACGTCGGCCCCGCTGTCAAGAGCCACCTGCAGGCATCGCATGTGCCGCTTGGTGGGGAAGATGCAGTAGAAGAGAACGCCTGGGAGAGCAGCCAAAAGGTGGATCAGATTACAGACAGCCTTTACTGGATGATGCCCCTGATCTGTAATTAGATGTACTGTGGACCTCCGCAAAGTAGGCATGCTGCAATTTACTGCACAGCATCTCCGTAGATTCTATGGGTATCATTAAATTATTATGCAGTGGACAATTGCAATGGAGTGCTTGGGCATCATTGATCGCAGGCATGAATTGTCTCAGGGAGACACTTGAAGCATTGACTTCATCAATATCTTAGCAGTCACGTAGAGAGTCTGCATTTCAATGAGTCAAATGGTCCTCAAGGTATCAGTTCAAACAATGTCTAACAATGCTCAAAGAGGTCAAAGTCCTTGTTACAGAAACTACACTAAGCACTCAGAACCCATCATAATGTAAGTCAGGATGAAACTATAGTACACTGAATTCATAGATCTCTAATTACATGGTGGATGACGGAGTCTTTCTTTTTATTAGTAACGCGTAGCACTTTCATAATTCTCTCATAACACTGTAATTAATACTACATAAACATTTGTACTTGTTTAGGTTAAAAAATGCAGCTCTATGTTTATTTGTTGTTGTTGACATAGGTATTTTGGATGTACACATAATGATGGTTACAGCATGGGGCTTAAGCGGTTGTGTGTCTGTAATATGGAGGCCCACAGAAAGTTTGTTGAAGCAAACATTAATAATGGTGTTACTGGACAAAGGATAGTGTCATTGATTGAATGACATATGACCAGATACCTTTCCCCTCCTCATCAACCAAGGTCATTTTAGCTTGCTTCTGTGCCAGAAAAGAGACCATGACGTCATGTCCGAGTTCTGCGGCCAGCATCACTGGTGTACGACCACGCTTGTCTTGCACATTGGGTCGGGCACCTTGAGAAAAGAGGAAGGTGCCCATATCCACGTTGTTTGAAACGGCTGCCAGGTGTAGAGTGCCTTTGCCCTCTCGCGGCTCCGTGACATTGATAAGGTCACCGACACCCATCCGCACCAGTTTCTCAATCTGTGCCTTGTCTCCCCCGTGAACACACTGGAGCAGTCGGTAGATCTGCACCTCCTCCAAACGACCTTCGGCCACGGAGCTCATTATTCTGACAAGAAGATACAGTGCGTATAGTTGTGCAGCCTATGTAGGTATCGGCCTATCAAAGTCAATTAAACTGCTCTAACTACCTGTTAAATAGGCTGTTTTGGAAACTGTCCGGCCTAGCCTACACATTGTTGTAACCCTCTGCTGTTACCATGCATGCCACACTTAATGTTAAACGTTAGTTGACTAAGAACAATTAAAAGGATGTTGCACTTGAGTAACTCGTGTATAGACGAAAACACAATTCACGTCGACGACTAAACATACTCAAAATAGGTCAACGCGAGCTCGCTGTGTACCTTGAAAAGATTGTAATGACATAATGGACTTTTCCACGCAAACTTTCCGGGAGCCTAGCGTGGCCCAGCTTATAACCAAGAAAAGACAACTTACCTTTAGCTTTACGAATACTGACAACGGGGGAAATCTTCACATTTGCCAACACACGTGCTGACCAACCAGGACTTGAACTCAATCAACTTTCAATGGAATTTTTCAGTAGTTGTTTCCGGCCGGCAGGTTGTGTAAACGCGGATGAGACACATCCCTATGGCAACAGAACGCCGTGAACACTTGGGAAAGCCTTCTTAGGAATCGGCCTACAGTGTCTTGAAATGCACCGTGTCTTGTTCACTGGCTCACCTCAGGTAGAATTACAGGTTATTTACTACTAATCTTGACCATTGATGAGTAATGAGAACCTAATTTCAGTTTACATGGAAATATTTTCCAGCATGTAAGGAACTTCGTGCGTGAATGACACGCGAATACTATTTTTTTTTAATGAGAAGAAAGTCTCGAACATTTTTAGAAACTAGACAGGACCATGACCGGCGTGGATCTGCAAGGGTTTTGCATAATTTAAGGACAACCAGATGCTATATTAAAACTACGTTGCTTACCGCCACAGGGTCTTCAGGAAGCGTTAACACTGGACACAAGATGTCACTAGTACCACACCGGTTGAGCTAGGTCTATTAAAAACAATGGGCCTTGCAACTGAAATATATGCAAATATATAAATAAAGTGATAGCCAAATTGTTCAGTGCATAGATTACTTAAGGGAAAAACTGATCCACTGTAAAAATAAAACAATAACAACAAAATAATAATAATAACAACAATAACAACAACAACAACAATAATAATAGTAATAATAACAACAATAATAACAATATATAAGACAATAGCGGTTCTTTGGACAATATTATTGTCAGACCAGGACTTCTGAAATGCACATTTCAGCGACTCTGAAATGCACTTTTTTGGCTCCCTAGAGCTTCGGATGAAAGCATGACTCCTTCATTAAAGAGACCCAGAACCCAGTGAACATAAACAACAGGACAGACTCTCTTTTGACCTTTTTAAATACACTACTCCACACAATTATCCCATGCATATGCTGAAATGCCAGACACTCTCAAAAATCAAATTATAATTCCATGTGAGAGACTGAAACTCCCTATAAAGCAGAATACTGATATTTTCACTGCCATGGCCATGAAAAGGCCATGAAATTTCTAAACTAATGACCCTTGTTCCAATAACATTGGCCTGGATCGGGAAAAAGAGTTTTAGCTGTAGAATGAACACATTCCATGTTCAGTGTCAAACTGAACCACTGAGACATAGTATATACAGAGAGAACACACAAACAAAGCAGCTAGTTGTGTAAAATTAAATACCTGTATTTGAAATACAAAAGTCAAACAAACATATCCTTGTGGCATGTAACTCTTGTGCTGTGAGTCGTAAAAATAACACACACAAAAAAAATGCACAGACTTTTCTCAACAGAAATGAGCGGGTATAAATGTGATTCAGTATTGCTTCTGGTATGGTGAAAAACAATCATACAGACTAAGGCAACCTAGAGGGGAAAAACAAATATTCAAAAGAAAAGACAAGCAACTTGAAAAATAAAAACTCTTTAAAAACCTAAAAAAAAAACCCGTAAGGTTTTTGTTCTAAACATCAGAAACAGATGCACATCTGCTCATGTCCCAGGTGAATCAAGGAGTGAGCTTTGGGACCACTGGCAATAAAAAAAAAACTCTCTCAAACAACCTGAACGTTCGATAAAATGGCATGAAACAGGATTAGGAGAGATCCAGCTTTCGGTGGTTCTTTTTTTTTTTCTTTAGAATAAATATACAAAGACTTTGAATGTGTGATTTCAAAACATGAAGTTCATAATAAAAAGCTATTTCGAATCCCTTTGCATTAGGGAAAACTTCAGGAATGGACCACCAAAAATTCTCTGGCCAATCTGGACTTTATGGCAAATTATTCAGCTTAGTAGTCAATCTGTTTGTGTTCATTTCAGAGTTATTTCAAATCAGCATACAAATTTGACTGTCATGGGAACAGTAAATAACAGTCATATAAAACACTTCACTGCTGAACCTTCAAAGGGGTTGCCAAAAATAAGCTGTGTTTAGAAAAAAAGTCTCTTTTTAGCCCTTAGCAGTAATGTTCCTAAAATACCCTCTCATGCTACTGTGGGAAAGAAACTGTAAATGAGCATCCATCACTTTATGTGTGCGCTACATCAGTGTAGCTTTGGAGATGTAAACTCTTTCTTCAGGTATGATAAAATGAGCAGTTTCAAAGGGTAATGCACAGCAGATTAAAAAAAAAAAAGATAAAAAGCAAAACATTACAATATAACAACAGCATTTACTCTTGAAATACACTTAATGAATACAGACATTTGAGAAGGTACACACGCACACGCACGCACACACACACACGCATACAAAGACATACACTTCTTCAGTTAACTCTTCTCTTTGAAAAATGGCATAGTTCAGATGGAGCTAACTTCATAGCAATGCTGGGAATACGTTGGCAGAGCCTACAGCTCCTTTTTCGGCAGTAAACTCTTGGGTTCCCAGTGCCTGCCTGATAAATGTCCAGGCAATAATGAAAAGAACTTGCAGTGATGTTTGTAGCAACATTCATCCAAAGTAGCGCAGCAAATTAATTAAAAAAAAAAAAAAAACACACTCTTTTTCTGATGTACGTAACTAAAAGCTTTTTCAAAGCGGTGAACTATTTCAAAATCATCAGACTGATCCCAAACATCAATTTAAGGTTAAAAAATTTGTTGCCTCGACAAAATTGGATACTCATCTTCCTTTCCAAATGTTGTACCATTGTTATCCACAGTAACAAATATGATCTGGATTTAACATATACATGTTGTATCATACAAATCTAAATAGCAACTTGTAAGAAAATATTTTCTCTGCAAATAAATTTTCATATTTAACACTCAGCATACTTCAAACAACCCAGATGATAACAAGATTCTATCAAAGTTTCCCCTAAAGATGAATCATGACTACTATAACATCGTTTCTCCTCAGCAATGGAGTTTTTGTGTGTTCTGTCTATATAATTGCATCGACGTCTTCATAGAGCAGCATACCACTGAATATGGTCAGGGGTTCTATGGAGTGGGCTAGTTTGCCTGTGACCAGATCAATGCAGACGATGTCTCCTTCCTCAAGGGGAAGTATGATGTTGAAGACTGCCACAGATCCAGGTGTGTGCCTGGCATCTGCCGTAGGCTTCTCAAGGCCCTCGGGTTGGTAGCCAGCTGAGTCTCCACGGGCAATGCCTAAATTGGACTTGGACAAGACTGCTTCAATTTTCACGTTCTTATGACCTGTCAGGACAGCACTGAAGAAGTACCGCCCATTCACTGGTGCTGTGAACATGCCTGAGAAAATGCAGAAATGCATGATGAAATGAAACACTTTAAGTTTTAGGTGGCAGTTCATCTGTAGATTTTTGCGATAAACCAGCAAACAGACCTTGTGAAATAATAACCTTACTTGTTATATACTTGCAATATACAGTTCAAATCATCAGGCCTCAAATTATCTGAAAGGTCATCGTACCTGTTCTTGGATTGTAGAACTGTCCCTCGTTAACAAAGACCTTATCAAAGATGATGGTGCCAGCAGTGACCTGTGGTTTTGTAAGTGCAGCTGAGAAGGACAGCCTTGGTACTTTGGCATCTTCACCTGGAGGACCTGGTGGGCAAAATATAAAACATATAAAACTGTGGTCTGCAGAGAGAGAAAACAGAAGTGACGAGAAATTATTGACAGAGTACAAACCTTCTTCACCCCGCAGGCCTGAAAAACAAGAAGACAAAGACTTGGTTACGTTATTCTTGAATTTTGGATAGAGTGATGCTTTTTAAGGTTGATAGTGTATATTCTGAATCAATGACCAGCCCAATTTTACCTGGAGGTCCAACTGGCCCCTCTTTGCCTTGTTTGCCTTGGGGTCCGTCTTTGCCAGGAGGTCCCCTTGGCCCAGGGAGGCCGGAATAGCCCCTTTCTCCCCGTGGGCCAGGCTCCCCTGGAGGTCCTGATAGAGGATGAAAGAATTTATTCTGGTGAGAAATATATCTAATTCCAGTGTTAATTTTAGCAGGTGAATTTTGATTTAGTCTTAGATTTAGTCTTTTGACTAAAATACATATACATTGTTTTGGTCATATTTTAGTCATTTGATCGTTATTAGTTTTAGTCTAGTTTCAGTCAATGAAAACTATACAAGTTTTAGTCAAATTTTAGTCAAATGAGGTTTGTGGTATTTTTCCCACTGATTTTGCACCCACACTGTTTGCAGTGCTTTTTATTTTCAGTTGTATTATAGCTAAGATGTGTCCACAGATCCATTCTTTTTCTTCTTCCGAGAGAAGCCATGATTTGAGTTGCCAAACTGACGTTATTTACAAATGTTTAACATTCGATTTTCAGAGGAGGGCAGCACTACCAGTTTGTATCAACCAGTCATAAGCATACAATACATGGCTGTGCATATCTTGCATTGAGTGCATGCATGTATTTGGATGAAAAACTATAGGCCTATGGTAGCTAATTGCTTGCCCATTCGTCTGTCTCTGACATTATCGTGTCGTTATTATTTGTCAATGAAAATGGTAATATATTATGTCACAGTTTTTATTTTCAAAGGTGTGTTTTTATGTAGTTATCATATTGTTTTCATCGTGGAAAAAAGTTCATTGATGAACATTTTTTGTCACAGTTGTCAGCGAAGAAATTAACGCTGTCTAATTCGAGCCAGCTGATGTCTGTTTGTCCTTAAAATCTATTATTAAATGAGAAACGACAGTTCGCTAAATTTATTATTAAAAATACACAGGGACACTCACCAACAAAGTCTTGTTCAGTGAAGGTCTGAAATTCTTTAAGCACTTCTATTATGGATGAGTTAAGGCTGTTCATCTTGCCATGGATATTCTCCAAGTGTGTGCTCTGGATGCTTTCAATGGCCTCGCCTTGGGAAATGACAGTTGCATTTAGCCCATTGACACAGTTCCAGAGTCCTGAGACATGTCTGCCCAAAGCATCTTTGATCCTCTCTAGGCTCTCCGACATCGAGTCTAAACGACCACAGATACCCTCCATTTTAGACAGCCTCTTCTGCAGCCCATCACCAGAGTGCTTGCATTCACTTATCTCAACCATGACACTACTATTAAAGTGGTGGAACTCCTCGCTTACTCTGTCAAAGGTCCCCCTGCTATCCTCCACATGTTCATCCAATTCCCGTTGGAGCTTATCAAGCTCAGTGAAGAATCTATCCTTTGTGGAGCCAAGATCTACAATGGCATTGTTATGGCGTTGAACTGTCCGATTAAGGCCCTTCAGAGTGTCGCTGATGGCAGTGAAGGTCCCGATCACTCCTGAGAGCTCACCTTGGAGTGACTTGAGGTCCCTGCCCAATGTGCTGGTGATGGCACGTTGGTCATTAATATGCTTCTTGTGCTCCTCCGAACTGACTGTGCATTGTCCCTTGCATTTTTCAACATCCTCTTTAAGCTTTCCCACTTCCTCCTGCAGGTTTGAACATACCTGGGAGCAGACAGTTTCATCAGAGTCAATTCTGTTGTGCAACACTGTGATCTCCCCTTGCCATCTGTTAATGACATCATTAGTTGTGTTTCTCAACGTATGCAGCTCATCCTCAAAAGAACTGCAAACACCACAATCGCTCCCCAGAATTTCAACTTCTGAAACAATTTTGTTGAGGTTTTCACCATTTTCCCTCGTCCAAGCCTTGATTTTGCTGATGTCACTGCTGAGGTCTGTAATCCGGTCCATCACAGAGTCTCCCGACAAAGAGAGGTCATTCAGTCGTGTGTCAAACCTCTTAATCTCATCTTGGTTTGAGATGACTTGCCACTGAAGAGTTTTCAGAGAATCCTCTGTTTCTCTTCCTTTTCCGTTTGGACCACAGGTTTCAGTGCACAGGTCCATCATTGACGTTAACGAGCTGTCTATGGCGGATGTTGTATTCTTCAACTGAATCAAAAGATCATTGTGGTCACTGACAGTGTCCTTCAGATTTCGGATATCAACCTCATTGCCGGAAATTCTAAGGTCATGCTCATCCATGCGACTGTGGATTGAGTTCCGTATTTGACCAACTTCTCTTTGGAATTGCTCCTTCACGCTGCTCTCAGTGAGCGTACATTTCTGCTCAGCTTTCCTCATAGTTCCATTGAGCCTTCGCTCCAAGTCCTTCAGACGACTGTTAAGCCTTTCTTCGGTGACTTTTCCTCGGCCTCCATTTCCTCGTGTGCCCTTCAGCTCTTTCTCAAGCCGATTCTGCAAGATGTCGTAAGATTCTGAGTTTGAACTAACCTTCCTCTCCAACACACTAACTCTCCTCTCAAGGTCTGTCAGGGAGTCACAACAGCTCTGTAAATGTGTCAACTCCTTTTGCAGGAGTTCCACAGTTTGCTGATGGTGCTGCTCCATTACATTGATATGCTTCTCTAGGGCACGGATTCGCTCTCGATCCTCTTGCTGTTGTCGATGAACATTTTCAACACCTGTCTGGCAGGCAGAGCAGGAAAGTGTTACCCGCCGTTCTAGCTCCTTAAGAATTTCTTCCTTCATTGTGACATATCGACTGCTGGACACATCCAACTCGTTGCCTCTTCCGTTGCCATTTACCAGGTGGTTGTTGATGTTGATGAGGGTTCTGTCATGTACCTGTGTCATGTTGTCCAGAAAATCCAGCTTGGTCTGGATGCTGTTGATGGTCTCCCTCATCTCTGGCTGGGCAGCATCAGCCGGGTTTCTACCACCGTTGAGGCCTGTGCGGCGAGACTCATCGTGGAGTTTTTCGTTCATGCCATGCAAGGTGGACTGCAGGTCATGAAGATCTTTAGTCAAGGTCTGGATTTTCTCCTCAAGCTGTCTCATCTTGTCACTGTCACCTCTCCCTGTGCAAGACAAAAAGAGGGTTCGGTTCATTTAAAATGTTTTAGGAAACAATATGGTATCATTAGGGAAATCGCTTTTGTTTTTTTTTAGAAACCCTGACCCCGTAGGCATATATTTGATATTTATAGGGATTAGCAAAATGAATCATTAAAGCTGAGGCAAAGTGGCACATAATGCAGTTTGTGTCTTCGTATCATATAAGTTAGGTTAAATGACAAATCAAGGGGGGAGGGCAAAGGTTAAATGACAAATTAAATGATAGGAAAGGTGAAAGATGAAGGGGACTTCATTTAAAGATGCAATATCCCTGTCTATTCCATACCCTCTCCACCTCTCTGTTCACTGCCTCTGCTGGAACCAGTTTGTGAGGTGTGAGGTCTGCCTGCTGTGACTTGAATATCTACACCACCAATGGGACCTTCGCTGCAATCGTCGCCGGAGTAACCATAACAACACTTCCACTCCATCTGAGTCACCATTTTATAAGCAAGCTTGTACTTTGGTCTTCGGTAAGTCCGGTATCTGATGAGATAGAAAGAAATACTGTTCTTAAATTCAATGTGAATTTTATACTTGTACCTTGATACTCAGTGGTCATCAGGCTACGTTGCTGAACAAGCAGGTTTTTACATGAGGACACAGTAAGACTTATGTTTGATTAACTGCTTTGGTCAAAATATGTTATTATTACGTACAAATTCCAGGTAAAACTTGACAGGTCTTCGATAACACTGGAACTAGAGTTGCACAAATGATTCCCATAAAGATCCTATTCCAGTAATAAACTTGATTAACCAAAGCCAGGATTTTGTCACACTGTGAATTTTTTTCACTTTAGAAGTCAAATATAAAAAAATGTAAAGCTGTTCTTTTTTTCTTTTAATTTCAGACTCCCTTTGTATCCCCTTGTTGTTTCTGGGCCTATTCTTGTTATCCTATGCTGGAACTCGCTTTTAAAACTAACAAATGAGACAGTCCTGTGTGATCTTTAAAAAATGTTTTCTTAGTGCTGCCTTACTGGCATTGAGTCTAACTGGAGTTGTTAGCAATTGCTCCTATTAATAGAGCATTTTTAATGCTCCAAAAAAAGGAAACACAACTGACAATGAGGTTAAAGTTAAATTTTTGTCTCCTTCCCATGTCTGTCAGTGGTGGTATTTTGAGTGCAGTGTCCTTGCCTTTGCAAAGAGCTAGCTGCTACTTAAAGCCTCTCAAAAATCCTTGTGGACAGAAAACAGACTCAGACGGCTGAAGAAAGGATATGAAAAGTCATTATCGTTAACAACTTTCTAAATTGTTAATCACTTGATGTAGCTGGACTAGCTTGGAAATTTGTGTACCTGAGTGAGTGGGTGGGTAGAAGATGAGAAAGGGAGAGGGAACAAGAATTAGAGAGAGAGAGAGAGAGAGAGAGAGAGCGCATAAAAACAAACAATTTTTCTATTCCTTGCAATATATATGTATGAATTCATCTTTCTTTATTCCTCTCCAAACCTGCATTATGATCTAAATGTAAAAAGAGTAGGGACATAACACTCACTAAAAACCAAAACGCACAGATTTACTGGTCAGTTCCAGCTAATTCCAAAAGAGGTCTGTTCGTGGTGCTTAAAACTGACAGACCATCTCATTCCTCTCATAACTCTGGTAGACATGTACTCAAGACAAATGTTGACCAAGTCTTTCCAGCTGGATACTGTTATGGCCATTGTGAACTGGAATCAACCCATATGCTACTTCTTCTACTATATTCTCTGTCAAAGTCAGTGAAAAATACTTACACAACCACCCTAGAACACTGGCCCCAACCGCAGCGCTGATAGTCGGGTTTAATGTAAGTCTCTACTCCATCTTCCATAACACAGCTTATGGCCTTTGTCACTACATAGGCACACCAGTTCCTGTAGAAAGAAAGTGTTGACATATGGAGTTCACTGGGTTTCCCCTGATGCTCTAATTGGTAGTCACAAGACATTGCATTTTGCAAAGACCATAAAACACCTGACTGTTAAACACAAATGAATTGTTATACAGGAGTCAGAATGTTGTACTCCACAAGATATCACAAAGCACAGTATGTGTAAACATGCATGCCAATGTATTTCCAAAAGCAAATTATACCAAGTACCTAAGAGATGGAGCATGAATTGAGAACCACTGTAAATTTCACAAAGTCCAAAACTATTACATGGACACACAAACATAAGTACAGACAAGCACACACACAAACCCACACGCATGCGCACACACACACACAGACACACACGCACACACACACACCATGCACACAGAGGACAGAGTTCTGGAATCTTCATTCCACCTCTCTTTCATTACCGGCGACCTCTGATGAGGGGCACCTGATGTAAAGACACAGTCACTCTTTTGTTTCCGTCTTTCCGAGAAACGTCCGTTTCCTTCCATACTCATCATATCAAAAATTGCTCCTGACCATCCTGCCTCGACCCCCGCAGTAGCAATCTAACGCCGGTGTCAGGCAGTGTCATTAAGTCATAGATCATCAATCACCAAAGAAATGCAGTGCTCGTCTATCTTTGAAAGCTGTTTTCAGTCCCCTTTTTTTTCTTTATTTGTTCCTCAAGTTTGTTTAAAGGCGAAAGGCACTGGGATATCCTGCTCTTGGTGAAAGTGGATATCTTTTTTTAATTCTCAAATAGAGCAGTCTCAGGTGACCCTGTCATCTCTGTGTCCTCCGTTCAGTGATGTTCCAGAGTCGAATGAAAATAACGTTGTAAAAAAAAAATTAGGTATTCAAAATCTGCTGTGATTACCAAGCCATTTACAACTTTGACTTTTTGATTTGTGAAAGTCCCCCTTGGACCAACTGAGGAACACTTGTTACAGATGATTATTTATTGACTAAAAACATAATGTCCAGATGAGATTTCAGAGGAAGTTCTGGAGTATTCTTGATTCTTAAAAGTTTCTTTTAGAGGTTCCTAATATATTACCAATTATTGCTCCTCTTGTTTCATGCATGACAATACTTTCAGTACATCTCAAACCATCAAAAACACCTTTGGTAAATAGGATTCAAAGGAATTCAAATAAAATTTAGACGCTAAAAAATCACTCATTTTGAATTTATTCTTATCTCACTCTGAAAGCATAGAATTTTAATTCAGCTCAATAGCTCAATTCAGCCCAGTATAACGACTAAAATCCTTCTATAACAACCTCCCCAGAACATTATAGCTTACAGTATAGAACAACCAACAAACATTCTCATACACTGTTTGTTGACAGACAGCCATTCATTGTCTATATATAGTCATGGACCTCCAGCACTTACATTGATGCATGTGATCTACAGCACGAAAATTGCATGGGAAACTTAGAAATCATTTAGTTGGGATCAAAAGCATGCCAGATTCCGAAGCTTGTGGTCCATCACAATAATTCATTGAGTCTGGTTAATCATTCGTTATCATGAACGCTGTCAAGGACAGGAATGTTTGAGTGCATCGGCAGCAAGCAGTCTCACACCAAATGTAATGGAGAGCAGACACCAAGCACACTCTAAACAAGTCCAACAATTTACCACATATCACTGTGGCTTTCAAACTCTCTCTCTCTCTCTCTCTCTCTCTCTCTCCCCCCCCCCTCTAATCTTCTGTGTGTGTGTGTGTGTGTGTGTGTATGCGCATGTGTATTGTGTGTGTGTGTGTGTGTGTCCACATGTTTACAGCATGAATATGTGTGAATACTGACAGTCCAAAGGTCCATACATCGCATTGCACTGCATACACTGCATGCACAGAATTGCTTGTTTAAGTGTGCATACTGTATGTGTTAGTAAATAAATCATTTGTGCACAGAAGTGGTGCATGCATGTGTCTCTCAGCATGTTCCTTAGTGTTTATGTGCCCACAGTATGTAAGAGAGCCACTGTCTTCACAGCTCTGGAACAAACTCTTGAGAGGTCAACATGAAGTTATGCGTTCAGGGGGCTATAATCCAATAGAGCTTCATTAATCTCAATAACCCAGGAGAAAAAAAAAAACTGAGATGAAAGTCAGTTGAATCATTGATGTACTTACACAGTGTAGAAATTTATCAAAGAGATACTGGGAATGTACTTACTTTGAAGTTTCTACTTCAAGAATAAACAAGTAGGCAATATTCACACAGATTTTGGGGATCAGAAATCCAATTAAAAACCAAAGTGGTATTATAACAGAGAGCTGTTGTTTTTTTAAAAAAATGCCTCCCTCTGTCAAAAATACTCAAAGGACAGGAAATAATACTTAATACTATACCCTCAATCTGTCTGAGTCTGTGGTACCAATGAGGAACACAACAGCAATAGGAGACATTTCACCAGTAGTCACTTTTTTGCCTTTGTCTGTCTATTGGCAATTAGCACTTAGTATTTGTGTGCTGTTTTAAGATGACTCTACATAAAGAAATTGCACCTCTGCCCCCCATCCGAACGCCATCACAATATTTCACTGCTCAGCAGGTTTCAGGAAGCATAAATCAGTATTTCTCTCCAGTGGTCCAGCAAACCTCTCCCCTGCCATCTAATTATTTTTTTTTTTTTACAGTGCTTTAAATCAAAGGGGAGAAAGGCTGAACCTGTAGGAATATTGTTTTATGCACTAATAAAATGCACTGGATACGCCTATAAAGAGGAAAACCTAGTCATAACAGTTAAGCTGCAGTATGAGGTCTGTGCATTCACACTGCTTCTAAATCTCATTTTAATGCACTGAGAATAAACACTTTACCTCCATGAGAGAAAGTCGAAGACTGGCACGGCATGCTATATTACACTGAGTGAAAAACTGAACCATCCATTCAGGAGTTTCACCAGCTCTCTCCGCTGAACTCTAGAGTTAAGCCTAAATCTTGATGATTAGCTCTTAAAGAGACTGAAAAAAAAATACGTCCTGAACAGAGGGGTGTATTCTTGAAGAAACCCAAGGCACACAGGTCACCTAAAGGTTTCAAGTTGGACTCCAGGCTCCTTTTGAAGATGACATGCCCCAGTCTTGCTTCATTAGCCACAAGTGACAGTGAGTGACACTTCTCTTCACAAAGAGGAATCAGGGCCAGCTCCCTGCCATTCAGGTCTAACCATGTTCAAAGTCAGCACAAGCCTCTAAACTAACTGCTGAAAACTAACACCAGAATCAAACAGCTGGTAAAAAAAAAGGTAGTCAAAGCAGCCAAAGATGTCATAGAATAATTATATAAATGAAGAAACATGTGACCGCTTTCTTTTTGCTTTTTTTTTTTAGTGGAAAATTTTGTTTCGTTTTATGGCAAAACTAATGAGAAAAGAGTTCAGCTAAGTATGATTCCATTTTGATGTTCCATTTCCTGTTTAAAATTTCCTTTAAATGGGAATGAAACCTGTTTTTACAGTTACTAGATCTTTGTACTGCAGCCATTTCTCTTTTCAAGTTGAAATCATTGAACACAAAGTTCACACATCTGCTCTTTCTCTTCTGTAACAACAATGACCATATTGTGAAATACAGTATTTACATAAAGAATGTGATGGTTAGCCAAGAGTGTAGATGGTCTTCATAAAATGACAAACATTACAATCACATTGGTATACATTTCAGATCATATGTGACAGTGTTTTGCTACGCATCTGTACTTTTATCTATCATTATTTCAAAACAAGGTAATATATTATCGTACTACCAAAATATTATAGTTTGATGGACAAAAATGTCATTTATAATCTCATAGAATCTCTGTATCATTAAAGCAAAAGTAACATGGTGAGTACCTCACTACAGAAAGTGTGAGCCTAATTTAATCACAGCTAGTTTTTCAGTTAACTGCTTACTTTATGTGGAGACTGTGTGAGGTCACTCAAACAGTTTTTACTGCTTAATGTTCTGACAAACTGAAATGTACCATACGCGCGTCCAAAGCCAGGAGTGTACTTTAATGTATCTACAATTTGTACATGGTGATTGTCTAAATGACATCTGGTAAATTACAAGTAAAAAAAAAAAATGTTTGTCTTGTCTGCAAAATGTAAGGTAAAACCATAGATTTTTAAAGAGTCAATTGTTAAACCTCAGTCCCACAAATTAGAGATGCCGTGAAGGCAAAAGGAAATGGAACATCAGTTGAGATGGTGGTTGAGTAACAACACGCGCTGTCTAATATTTCACACATCTGTTAAAACACAACTGAGTTCAAACAGTCGCTCTGCATCCAAAGCAGTAGTACCACAGGCCAATGCCATTTTTTTTTTCCCTCCTCCAAACACTGGAGAATCTCTCCACATCAGTGAGTTGTACAGGACTGAGTGCAGTTAAGGACTTCATCGCTGGCACTAGTCCCAGTGATACAGGCTGAGTAAAGCTGTCTAGGCTCAGTAAACCCCAAAAAAGGGCAGACCTCTCTTGACAGTCGCCCAGTCAAACAGGAGACAGGCTGCTTAAGGCTGTGGGTATTTTCTGCACTTTGCTGCTGATCAGGGTTCAGATCTCAAGTTCTCACTAAAGTTCAGCCCAAGTTCTAATTTTAACCAAGACAAGTTCCTCATCAAAAAAAGTGACTCCAATCCAGCCTGTACGGAACAGAATTTGTTTTCACTAGTTTTGTTCAAGTTGGGAGCACACACTATGATCCAGATGCTTAGACATGTTTTAGGAGTATAAGGGCTGAAAGCTGGAAAGAGCTGACACTTGTTCAGCTGGAAGTCTGGGTAGTTCATTAAGCTTGCTCTGAATGACCAACTCTAACTGTCTTTAAGGGAAGGGCTACCCACATCCAGGGAACTCCACACACAAGCACCAGTAAACACATACTGATAACACTGAACTAGTTCACAGTCATTCAGTAGGACTGAATTTATTATTAGGCTATTCCAAGGAAGCAGACTGAGCGAGTATGTCGTTTTCAAAACTTGGGAACGTTTACTTCATCTTTAAATCCACCACAGCCTTGAAGGAGTATATCATTGTCTTTTTTTGCCTTCCAGAAGACAGTACATACAAAAATTAATCAAGAATTTTCTCTCCGCGTAACCGAGGCTACACCAAAATAAAAACAATGGGAAATAAGACCAAATATGAGCAGGAAACTCAGTGTTTGTGTATGATTGAAGGGTAACAAAACCTATGCTATATTGGTCTATAGAATCAGTTTTGGTTTGTGCACGATTACTACATTATTGTAAGAGCAGAAGACTGGAAACATTTAAATGAACACATTTTTTGTTTACGCACTCTGTCGCTGATACCCACCTGTGTCTACTAGCGACTCTCGCACCGTTCTGTCTGATGGACTGACTCTGATCCAAATGCTGATCGTAGCTGGACGCATAGGATGCTGCTCCCAAAATACCCCCGTGAATAATTAAGGTAGCCAGAATATATAGACAATGTCGTGCCATATCGTATCTGGAATAGTGAAGTGTCAAATAATCCAAGAAAAAGGTATCCTACGCGAAATGAGTCCAAAACCGAAACTGCTTGTAATTTCGAAAGGAAAAGTTACGCATGTTACAGTCCTTAGAAAATGACTAAGCGGATTTTCCACATCCTGTGATTTGAAGTTAGTTTTTAAAAAGTGTTAGCTTAAAAAAAACTCCTTAAAATATGTTTGATATTCTTAATTTTCAACTCCGTTTTCATCATAACGAGCGAGATCAGTGTAGAATGATGCTCCGAATCTGAAGTGCAGCATGTCTGTAAATGTACAACAGTTTACCCAGAACAGTGAACGAAAAAGTATTTCCCACTACTCCTCTGTGTTGTCATGGTAGGAGAACTGTCACATTGAACATCCTGGGATGTGGCTACTAAACTCTCTCTCTCTCGCTCGCTCCCTCCCTCGCTCCCTCTCGCGCTTTCCCGTCTCTCTGTCACAAATTCTTTTAAGCAAAAAAAAAAAAAAAAAGACTGTTTAATAGCATTCAGCCTAAGAGAGTGACCACTAGTAGGGCGTGAAGTGCCCAGCTGAATATAAGCAAGCGTTCCACAAGTAATGTAAGAAAACGAACTGAGACGAATGAATATATAATTTAAAAAAAAAGACGTCCAGGCAAGGGCTTGGTACAGCTGAGTAGTACGGATGCACTTTTTGTGTGAACTGTTACAGGTTAAGATTTTCAACATTTTACGACCTATTCTGTGGGACCTATAAAATAATTTGTCCCACAAAATAAATCTACGGACAAAACAAAGTTTTTGCATTGTTTCAAAATTACAATTACGAAATTACGATACAAACCGCATCGCACTTATGTTCATTACTGAATATCAGGAGGGTCCACGGGGAAATTATTGTATAAACAATAATGGATGAAGGCAGGGAGGACTCTTGGCACCTCCTTGCAAGCCGTAGTTTTTCTACCTTATCTTTCTGGCAAGTCATGACTGACCCACGTCTTTCATCTGGAAGACTACAGAGGCGATATCAGATCCAAGAATAGAGGGTAGGCAAAGGAGGGATGGATACCTCCAATGCTTGTGAGGACAAGCTGCACCGTTTTGCGCTGTCATAACGGCAAATCTTTTGTTTATTAACTGTGTTGTCACATGTTTTTCTGATACAAAAGATAAATCTAGTCGAGATTCAAAAGTACAATGTTCTGGAAAAGTATTGATATTAGTGGTCACAGTGAATAAAAGGTCTTTTTGTTCTGTCTCTCTTACTGAAACTGATTACAAAGGGAATCTAAGAGCCATTGTCTGAGTGGGCCCAGGCAGATTGCCATTTACTTCTGTTTGAATTTCTTCAGATACCTTAAGATACAGGAGCAAATTATACACAGACTGTGAGCTTTTAAAGAGTTTTAAATGGAAAAAATACGTTCCCTTCATGGATGACTGAAAGACTTCTGACAATCTGCATGTTAAAAAACATTCACCAGCTCCAAGCATTTTGGATAAGAATCAAACCCAAAGTATTTAAGGTTGGCTTTTAAGCAAAGCTCAGCTCTCTGGCCTGAGATGTGGGAGGTGATGTTTGTTTTGGGGTGAGGTGGGAAAGGGTAGGGTGAGTATGTGGTAAGATCCTCCTTTAATTTCACAGCTTATGTGGCCTGACCTCTCTCAGTTGATTCAGAGTCCACTGAAGCCTAGGAGAGTGGTAATCTGTCCCCCGTAACATTTTATACATTTGCGGACCATTTTCATACTTTCTCTGACATCTGCTTGCAAGTCTGAATAATACGTATAAAGCGCTTCCATCAAAAACACAGCCGAAAAAAATGAAGGTGACCTGCTATATATCTTTTTTTTTTTTTTTTTGGTACATTACACTTGTAGGCAAAAAAGTTCACTTAAAAAGAAATCTTGTCCGCAGGTGGAGTAGATTCAAAGAGGCCCTGCGTCTGGCTGTCTTAAAATCTTAGGATGAAGCTTGTTTGTTTGTTTGTTTGTTTAAAGCACACAGCCGCATTCTTTCGCTCAAATTCTTTGTGCTATCGTATGTCCATTGCATGTTAAAAGGCTATTATTTGGCAATCAGCAGCACTAAAATACGTCATAACTTTGCGAGTAAACATACATTAGATGCTCCTGACATTCATTCTAAAACACAAAGCACAGTTAAGTCCCAGGACTTTGACCTAAGGATTAAAATTCTTGAGGGGACAGTTTATTTGCAAAAAAAAAAAAAAAAAAAAAGGAAACCAGAGCTGTAGTACATAATACACAGCAAACAACAGTATGTTTTGCTAGACACATTCTTTTCATGAATTCACAAGGCCTCCTTTGGCATGTTGTGGACTGACTGGACATAGGTCAAGGTCTACTAATACTAATAGCCTCAAATACTGTGCCAGCATGACAAGCATCTCCTCTCTGAAAGAGGACAAGATCTTACATCAGGCAATGAAATAATAAGCTGTCATCATTCATAAACCAGTTATAGTTCATTCCTAAAAATAAATCTGACTTTTTGAATGTTTACACTCTTCTAAAGGGTTTGCTGTTCCCACAGAAAAGGAAGATGGTGTTTTGTTTAGTTGAGTTGCATGCCATAGTGTTTCCCATCTTGTTTTTTGTTTTTTTTTTGTTTTGTTTTGGTTTTTTTGCACCTCAGAGGCACCCACAGAATTCGCCACAGTAACTCCCCTCTCTCAGCAAGACACTCAAAGGCAAGGTTAGAAACTCAAAAACAGCCATGGCGGAAATGTAAGGGGCGGGCGATGAGCAAAAGTGTGAGCCAAAAAAACGTCGCTGAACCTTTCTGGTGGTGTCCTGTGCACCGCTCCTAAAACTCTGCTGGTGTCCCCACGCACATTCCAAAAAGTTAACAAAAATATACTCAATCAAGCACAAGTGACAGCTGTTCTCCCCCTGCCAAACAGAGTCACATTAAGGCCAGTTTCTCAGACTTGAGTCATCGTTCCTAAGATTAGCATAGTTCCATGTTTTCAGCTCTGAGAGATTATTTTTCCTTGTGTCACAACCGAATGAGTCACAGCTGGACTATAACGCACTTTAAATATGGCTAATCCGTGACCCGTGGTTTAACTCATTAAGTAGCTTAGGATCATTTTTAATTGAAAATGTAAATAAAAAAAAGAGTTTCATTTTCATTTTCGCCTGCGTGGTCGATTAATCATTGCATGTAGGGCGTTTGCTGATCTCTCTAAAAAGAACCAGACAGTGATAATCCCCAAAGGGCAATGACAATTATGCGGGACATATTATAACAGAGATGTTACTAACGATGACATTTAGCCAGCAACCATTCAAACAAAGCAAAAGGCGCACTACGTAGAAAGATGAATAGTAGTACACTCATAAATTTTCCAATAATTGGACTTTGATTTGACTTAGGTCATCTAGGCTTATCGTCTCCTTTTCATCTACTCGCATGCCTTCATCGCTCCTTGACTGGGATAGGTCAATGGGATATTGTGTATACAACGCAGCCAGTTACTGTTGGATAGAGTCTGGTGGAGTATGTTCGAAGTCGTTTGAGAAATGATTAAGATAATTTTCCTGTCCGCTTACCATCACAGTTGTTTATTCGCAAGATTACTGTGCCAATAATTCAAACGCCACTTTCAAATGTATCATACCGAGTTACAAAACGTTCTGCAGTGAACAACAATTTGTCACATTATGAAAAAGAAGACACTGATACTGATAACGAGGCTCAACATGGCGGTGTTAAAGTGTTAAGAAAAATAGTCTGGTCTTCATTTCACAGCTTCCCACGACGCTCCTTAATTTTCAGCCTATTACTGCGTCCATATTCATAAAACTGGGAAAAAAAAAAAAATTTAACTCAAACAAACTAAACACAGAATATTGGCACAAGTCAGTTAAATCCACAGAGGCAGAATAAAAACTGGGTGCAATTCATTTCAAAAGTTATGCCAATAAACATTATTTTCAGTGCCAGTCAGGATTCTACCAGCTCTGGCAGTGTGTGTACGCAGTGCACGGCCGCATATGTTGCACCTGTATCGCGTGCCTTATTCCACCACAGTCTTGCAATGGAACAAATAAAGTGAGAGCTAAGTGGCTATTTACACTCAGTATATATAAAATATTTGAAAACCTAATGGAAAATTGCTGGGAAAAGCCACTTATTTACACAACTCTTTTCATTTACGGGTTAGCTACACTGCCTATAATGTTTACCATCTGCACTAAGCTTAATTCTCTGGACTCCCAGTCATGCAGTTAGTGGTTACAAATGGTGGTTTGAGTAGGCATTGTTCTCTCATGGGAAAAACAACTTGACTATGTTCTGGTATTTGATGTTTACAGCATACATTTTTGGACTGGTAAAAATGAAAGGATTTCTACAATGGAATACATGGTTTGTATCCGACACTTTTCACAACAGAAATAAGTGACTATTGACTGATGTTACTGGGCAAGGGAACAATCTTAAATTAGCTTTAAATTGCTGTTAGCTTTGGAAGGATATTCATATTTTTCAGGATTTTTACAATGTCCTCAAGGTACAGTATTATAGTTTTTCAAGCTTCTACTAAAAAATGAGAACTCACATTGGGCACATAAGTTAAATGTCCATGATCATGGATGAAGCAAAGAGCAAGCCTAAGAAATACTCTAGTGGGGTCTTTTCGGGCAAACTCAGCGTGCTCCTACTGTGCATTTGAATAACCGTGCTCCACTGTTGAGTCACTCAAGTTTCAGTGAACCATGGAGGGGAAGGGAATTTAATGGGTGTAGAACTTAAAAAAGCAAAGGGTGGGTGGAGGGGGGGAAGAAAGCCCTCCTTTGTGTGAGTAGATGAGGGAGAACCCATCTTAGGCCTTCTCCATCCCCCTCTGCTAAACTCTCCCTCTTTTACCTTCTGCTGTAGTGGCCAAGCCAAGTAATCCACCAATGAGACACCAATGTAATCCCATACAAAATATACAAAATCAGCTTCTGTCTCATTTTGAGTCAGAGGAAGGATTCCAAAAAAAATTATGGTGAAGGGGAAAAAGAGTCCTTTTTCTTGTCATTTATGTCTTTATGCAACATTTAAAAAAGGGTATTTGTTTGCAAAATGTGTTCCCTTGGTGATTTTGAAGCGATCTCAAACCAAACTCAAAGAACCCCAAGACACACTTAATCTTGCCTCAGCGAGTTTGAAGAGTATTTGATTTTTTCCCCATTGTTTTGCTCACCTGATCGGAAGTCCAACCAAAACAAAATTCCAGCTGCCACCGATGGGAACAAGAGACCCGCAGACCCTGACACAAAGAACGTGTGGCACTTTGTTTTCTTTTCTCGTCACTCTTAAAGTGGAGGGGCGGGAGGGCAAGAAAGCTATAAAAGCCAGTATTCATGCCATGTCTGGAAAGCCCACCCACTGGGTATCCTGAGGGCGCACCAATGTCTGAAAAGAAAAATATAAGTTGAGGTTTTGGGGAAAAAAGAAAACCAAAAAAAAAAAACAGTGGTCGCTCAGTTAATGTAATGGGATTCCGCTGCGGCGTATTATGTGTTCTGTAATGCCTATGTAACACACCTGGAGGAAATAAAACCCATGACTTGTGCATTAAATTAAAAACAGAGACAAAGAGATGTTGAGAATTATATAAATTCACCTGCCTTTACTTTCCCTGTAGATTTAGCATTCAGTCCTCGTCCTCACTTTAGATTCAGTGTTCCCATGACCACCACCCCCCCCATACACACTGTGAATTCAGAGTGTATTTTCCCTTATTTACTGCATATAATCCTAACCATATTGACCTGAATGTATAGTAAACACTGTCTAGTCGTTCTTCTCAATGAGAAGCGGCACTGTCAACAAATGTTTCTCACTGTTGAGAGCTGGAGATAAGATGGTGTTCTGTCACTGTTCTGACACCATTTTCTAACGTGCCTGAACAGAAAGCCGTGCACTGGGTCCTGAGCTTGGGCTTATCTAGTCTTATCTGCTCGCCTGGGCATTTTGCCAGAGTGTGGCACATTCTGGTAGACAGATGTAGGAGTCAGGCACTTTGAGCTCTGAAGAGTTCCAGACAGGGCTCGACGGCCTGCTAACATTATCTATCTGCGCAACACGTTAACCCACTTTGGCAGGGAATAGAAGTTCTGTCTCAAGTATGAATCAAGGCCAGTGTAAGCTAAATCCTTTAGATTCAAAAAGGTCTGTATCTAGATACCGGTCCTGGTTCAGTGAAGTCTCAATTTAGGAAGACAGTATTTCTTTGTCAAGGTGGGTTCAGCATCTGAACATTATGCCAATCAAGCCCTACTATTTCTATAAGTCAGGCCTTGTATTCTCCCTCCTAGAGAAGGCCCTAAACATGCTTTCTATTATGTTTGCAATGTTGCAGTCTCATTTCATATGTTTCACTCTATAACAACTTCGGACTTTCACAATGTGTTGTCTTTAACAGGATGGAAGTTTTGTCAAGGTCTACGCCAAGGTCACGATGACAACCTGTCTGAGATCAGGGAGGACAATGACAATGCATGAGCGGTTGGAATGCACAAACCACAGCTCTCAGCATTCCCACTTATCAGCAGGTGTCCAGGGTCCTCCCTGTTTACAGTGCTACTAAACGTGAGAGGCATGTTTGCACAATCAAGCATTCCCCATATAGTTTGGTCCAAACAGCTCTCCGTTCCGGAAGTAGGACGCTGCGCCGGCCACAAAAAAAGCTCTCTCAAGCACTGACACATAATAAAGTTTGTAAATGACCGGTCTATGGCTACCTCCCAGGGATTCGACGTGTTTACACTTGTGGATTCCTCAGCTTTTCATCCACTCTTAATAAGCAAAACAACAGACACTTAATGTTGTCCTATGAGAACCTAATAAATTATGTTGTTTATGCTGCTTATCACCAAGAGAGAGCTTGGGGTGTATCGTGTAAGGGAAAATGGAATCTTCTGGGACATGGCCTCTACTTTGTACCCTCTGAAGAAGGGTACTGCAACACTGGGTTATATTGGCCCCCAGAGCAGTTGGGGGCAGAGCCATGTCGGGGTCACAGAAGAGATTTACTTACCGCAGTCCTGCCATGGTATGTAGGGGGAAGAATTCAGAAGGGAGGTTAGAAAGAAACTGTATAAATATGTTGACTAGAGTCTCATTATACTTAAATAGGATATCAGTAACACTATCAGTGTGGAGGCTGTTTGTAATTCATTATAAGAGGAATTCGTGACTTCTTCTACTGTCGTGATGTTCTTTTTAGGGTCAACTCAAACGTTAATTCCAAGCTCCAGAGGTCCTGGCACGCATTCCGAAATACCAGGGCTAGGCCGCTGGATGTTACTTGTCAGCATGGATCAGGGATATTGGATGTCTTTTTTCTCTCGTAATCCAGTGGCCCCCGTCTTGGTGTATGCCTACAATTTATCCTCTCGCACTGCATAGTTTTCCTCAGAATGTGACATCATGCCAGAGTTTGTTTTTCAGAGATTTTCACCATAAGAGCTGTGGACAAACACCAAGCTAATCGCAAGAAGAATTTCACATTGTTTTGACAAGTGTTCTTCCTCTTTTTTTTCTCTCACAAACTGTCGCCTTCAGCGTCAACATTCGCATGTGTTTAAGTCCTCTGCATTGTTGCAGTCATGAAATATAGCTCACGTGAGCGGGGGGGGGGGGGGGGGGGGGGCAAGGAGGCAAGCTACAGGAGCCTCGAGTTCAGAGGTGCAATGACCTGAGATGAGGATCCGTCACTTGTGACATGACCGAAATCAAATGTATGTGTGTGTGTGTGTAAGTAAACCCCTCACACAGCACCACACCGAAAGCAAACACGCAGCCCCTCTCCAGGCACACTGAAACCAACCAGACACCCCCCGTTAGAAAGCGACATGGATATCCATACTTTTATGGGTCAGATCACTCCCTATGATAAACGACTTCTTGACAACAAAGAGACAGAGCAGCGGAGCTCCTTCCCCTTTCCGCTTAACATGCTCCAGCATTTTGAAACAGTATTAGCAAAGAGTCAAATTTTCCAACTCTAAAACACTTAAGGCAGAAACAAAGGATCTGAGGATAAACCAAACTTAAGGATTTGGGGGATTAACTAAAGTTGGATTTTGACAGTTCAAGAAGGTCAAGAGAAATCTTTGTTTCGTCATGAAGAGAACATTCGGTGGGTCAAACCAGGCATTTTGAATTACTCTGGGAATGAGTTGGGTTTTCGTTTCTTTTCTTTTCGTTTCTTTTTTTTTTATGACATCAACATTTCTGTTCAAATTCAAGTACTCTTGTGATCTTTGCTGCGTCTAAAATTCTTCTACGTTTGATTTTTGAATCCCTCCATTCCAGTGGCAGCAAACTTACGCGTCTTCTGAAGAAGCCGGTGTTGTGTACGCCTTTCATGTTTCAGCACTCTTCCTTTGAGAGAGTGCCCTACATTTCACGCCAGGTGCTTGTCTTTTTTTATGTAGCAGGTTAACCCCATTAGGTCACCCAGACATGTGCGCCTTTGGTCAGTCAGGTAATGCAATGGAAGTAATTCTATAAAGCATTCCTTGTCTGCAGCATTGTTCACCCCAAACCTTTTTTTTTCTCTCTCTCTCTCTCTCTCGGGCTTCAGTTATCTGTGAGCCGTATTACCCCCCTGGCTTGTGCAAATGTCAGACCCCAAGTAGTTTATGGCCTCCTTGCACCTCTTCAGTTCCCTGTGGGGTGATTTAGAACGAGGGCTTGTGCGTGGAATGCCGCGACTATCCACAGGCCGTTCTTCCTTCACTTTTATGATAATGGGGGACTAAACTAGGCTCAAAACATGAACAGTTTTTCACGGAGGAGAACGATCAAAGACCTTGTGCAGGCTGACGTTGTTTTACGATGGCTAGGGTGGTCAACCCAGGGCCCAGAAGTTCCCACCGAGGAGAATAAAGTCGTTTATCAAAGACATCAGGTCTCTTCCTTCTGAATGACCTGAACTAATCAGGTATAATCAGTTTGGCTCGTTACTATTTGCCTTTTTTGTTTCACAAAGGAAGAGGCGAGGATTCCACCAATGTGATTTGAATCCCATGCCAGTCCCTTTCCTTTATAATGAGGACCGTGGAAGCTTAATCCCGCTGCTCCGAAATGTTCATTTATGTTCTTAAACACCTATTTTAACATGCATTTTCCCTCTAAGACATTCAGCACATCTCAAGGACAAACTTAAATTTTGTTTCCAGGTGCTGAGCTTTTAATTTCTGATTAAAAATCCATCAGTCTCACTCTGAGATTAGTGTGTTTTGTGCAAAATTAGCGGATCATTTTGCATCATCCAGTGAAGGAGCATTTGGGCTAATACACCAGTGACATTGAAGGGAAGCTTCAAATGTTTGAATAAAACAGCAGCGGACATTTTAGTTGTTTAAAACTTTCTGAATGTAACGTAAGCCAGTTTTGTATAAACCTAATTTTTTGGTAAATATGTGGTATGTCTAAAGAATGTCTATACCTGAAATGTAAATTAACTGGAAAGTAATTAATTACATTCCACATAGGTTTACACACCTGCCCCTGTGTAAGCGTCAAGTGATTCTTAGGATTACAGGATAAATCCAGCACTTTCTGCCTCAACCATGAACAACAAAGAGCTTTTAAAATAACATTTGGATAATATCTGTACAAATTTCTGAAAGGCAGAGATCAAGTGATGAATTTGACATATCGAAATCCCATAACTGAGATATTATACCCACCAGTGTTATGGAAATTGTTTCAGTTAAACCACATAATGATGTTTTGTGTATGATCTTACAATGATGGTTCCAAAAAAAACCTGTCTTGATGGGAATTTATAGCAGCAATAATAATCTGATGATGTAATAATAAACCAACCGAAAAGCAATACGCAAAACTGAAGACAATGACCATATTTTTTTTTCTTCATCTTTATTTCCCTCTCCAAAAGTTTCCATGGAAGAGTGCATTCTTCTGTAGTCTGATGAGGTACTAAATAGCTTTTTAAAAACTGTTCTTAGAGTTTGTTTTTCATCAAAGATATGACAGATCACAATGTCTGTGAACTGCTGGTCATGGCTCTATGTGGATTGACTTGTACTGGTCAAGAAGAATATATGGGTGATAGGTTAAAGGATAGAGTTCACACTGAAAGATTCCAGACCTTTTTCAGCATTTGCACGGGCTTTTTGATCTGTATATGCCAAAATTACCTACTGAGTAATAAGGAAAAGTTGCTTCAGAGGCATCCTTTGCCACTTGTTTTGTTAACTCAGTGAAATCCGACATCTGTGCAATTCCTCAAAAAATTGCATGAAAAGCCCCAGTACCATAATTTCATCCACTTTAATCCTTTAAGATCTAAATGACCATTGTTCACTTTAGACATTCAAAATGTGTAAATATGTCATATTATAATCATATTACTTGTCCATTGTTTTTCTCCACAGTTGTAGAACTTTCAAATCTTCACCAGACTTTCAAAAATATTCCGTTCACAAAAATCAGTTCGCATCTGAGCAAAGACATCAGTATTTATCCAACGTTTCTAAGACATTTGGATTGTTTCATCTCAACATAACATAATGCAGAGTCTCTCTGGAAGACTTCAACGTTTAACTTTCACAAAAATAAGCAATTATGGTGCACTCTGTTAGAACAGAGCAGAACATTCATTTATCAGACGTGTTGTCCGTTTGTCAAGGAATGCCAGAAGCAGATGGCTTCATTCATAATCCGGTTAGGTTTTGTCATACTGAGGGGATGTGGGGGAACGGGGGAGCCAGCGGGCAGGAGTCAGTCCGGGTGAGGAAAGACAGACACAGAAAATGGAATCTCTACAGAAGCTCTCATTGCATTTGTCACATTCCAAACACAGCAATCTACACCACTTACAGCTAGCTGCTCCACGTGACACAATACCACTGATGGACCTTCTCCCTTTCTGTATTCTTCAAAATTGCCTAAACTGTCAAACCAGTAAGCCGAGGCACGCTGAAGATATTTTAATTAAGAAAAAAAATGAAACAGTAAATACGTGTGTAAAAAAAAAAAAAAAGACATTCTATTAAATCCATAGCTCCACTCCAAATGAGCGTGCCAATGTTTTGTGAAACCACGTAGGCTGATGTAATAGTTCTGATTTGCTCTGAGGTGGCCTAAAACCACCAGCCTTGGTGTAGGGAGTCAGTCATCCAAGTATGCGAGTTAAAGGTTTGAACTGCAACCACAATCCCCAGGATGTCTTATAAAGCTGAAGGTTTACCTGCAACGCTGGCCTTGATTGGCCCATCTCCACCATCTAAACAAACACAAAACATTCATCGCTGTGTACTAAATATTTTGCATCCCCCAAGAACTTTTTTTTTTTCACTTTTTTCCTTATCAGGATGTTCATCCATACAACTTTCAACTTTCCGACCTTCGACCACACAAACACCGACAAATGTATAAGTGTTTATACTAACATCCATTTCATGGAAGAACTGCAATGGATAATAACAAATATTAATGAGGCTTTTGCTTACTTCAAGTACCATGATGCCTGATGTTTTCCTTTAAAGCTATGTATTGACACAACTGCTGCAGGAGTGCAGTGATCTCAGCACTGTGCATTCTGTTAAAAGAACACTCCCTTGACAGTCCTGACAAAAAGCAGGCCCTTGCCAGCTAAACCCACTCAATTATAACTCGGTCATACAATGTACTGCAGCCTCCTATGATTTAGTGTTTGGCCTAAATGATGGTGTAAATGGATCTTTTAGAGCTTATTCTGCTTTACCATCATTTGAATGCTCCCCAAAAGCCCTTGGCTGAGACACGATTAATTATTCATCTGTTTTCAGTTACTATTTCATGAATGGGCATTGTTTATTATTTGACTCAACAAAGGGGGGGCGGCAGCGTGTTGGGGCACTGCTTTGGGCAAACTCCATGCGACGGAACACGCCCTGATTTTCTCAAAGGGAACGACTGTTGAACTCGATCTGAAACATTTCAGCTTCCTTCATCAGATTCCTCGGTCACTGCTGCTCTGTGCATACTACTGCCAAGTTTATTACCCCCATTCACACACAGCTCAAAACTGAAGGCAAATGTTGTGGACCAGCGAAGCCAGCATCCAAGAAAGGCACAGGCAATAAACAAGCTAAACGGCAAAGGATGGAGGAGAACGTGGAAAAAAGTATGAAAGACTTGGGTGAGGCCTCAAAGCAACGTCAGAGCTTCTGAGTCCTCCACATAAAGAACCCTCTTTTCTAGCTTTCTGAAAAGGTCTGGCCAAGCTCACGCTTGATCCAACATTCCTTTAAAACCAGGCTCATGTAACTGTATTTGAACAGAAGCTCATATAAGCAGTTTAGGTTTGGAGATCTAAATCTCTGGAGTCGAGCCAGAGGAGACTTTCTGAAGTGGGGCCCCTTTGTTACCTTGGCTCACTGCTGTCTAATGTATGTCATAAAACTTGATAACCCCTTTGGAAACTAATGGCTTCAGACTTGGAAAAGTGAGGATGACAGCGAGTGTCATCTCATGGTTTTTTTTTGGGGGGGGGGGGGGCTCAAGCATGATTTAGTCTGGGGCGCAGTGCGCTTTAATACACCAAGACATTCCAAACAATAGCCGGAATGACATGTTGACAATTTATTTATCACTCACAACCCTTCACACCCTTCACTGATCTCCAAATAACCAAAACACCAAGATGTACGAACATTATCCTTTATTTATTATCTTACACAATTATCAGAAAGGATTGTAAAACAATCATGTAATGTACTGAAGTAATACACTGACAGAGAGAGGAGAGAGAGAGAGACAGAAACAGAAAGACAGAGAGAGAGAGAAGAAAAGGAGAAGAAAGAGAGAGAGAATGATGAAACCAAACTTCACAGTTGAGTCATTGTTTAGTGCTATGGCTGGTACCGCCTCCTGTTAACAGAGCAGTGCTAAGGGCTACTGATCAAATCGTTAGACTCTCTCCTACATCAAAACCATAAATTAATCTTCCCTCTCTCCAATCCTCTATCCATCCCTGTCTCTCCCTTTTAGGTTCCCCTAATCCCATATGGCACATTCCAGTGTCATATCTACCCAGTGCAAATCCCTTTATATTACTTGAGTGTGGTATTCAGGTAACTGCCAAAGTAAAGGAAACGTCAGTATAAAGTGACTGCTCAGGAATCTCTTATAAGAGAGTTGGTGATTGGGATAATTGTGAATCACCAATCCTGCCCAGCATTTTTATATAAGACTAGTCCAGTGTAATGCATAAGCCACTCCTGAAACCACTTTTAACATTGTACAACAATCTGATTAGGTGTTTAATCACTGGGTCCCTGGTATAAACAAAACTTCTGTATTAAATAAAAACAACAGGGTTTTAAACATGCTGTAGTAAAATGCTGTTTGAATTTTGTGTAGAGATTCGGGGTTGCTTGATATCTTAATCTCTAAAGTCTGTCTGGAGTCAGAAGTTTTTCAAAATAAACTGAGCTGTCCTCCAGTCTGCCCAGATGCATCATAAAGGATTTCTTCCCGTAAACAGGGCATTGGACTGGCCTATTCCTCAGATTTAGGAGTACCAGAGTTTACAACATATATTTTCTTGTCAGACGTATGTCAAAGCATTGAGCATTTTGGATGAACAGTATCTCTTAAAAGCTCCTCACATCTTATTTGACTAACTATTAATCTTGCAGTAGGAAGCTTACCTTCTATAACTATATACAATTCCAAACGTTGACCCAAACAAAGGACATGCTCAACATGAGATGATATTCTCCTCCTCAAACAATTCCAATTCATGACTGTAAGACCTCCAGGGAATATGCTGGATCTTAACCGGTCTTCAGATAATGAATGTAGGGTTTGCTGTTTCCTGTCAGTCCCACCCAAGCTAACAGATAACTTCACCAACGTCTGGTGCAAATGCTAATGGCTCTGTCATGGGCCGACTGGTTTTCTCGTTCCTAATTGGACATTTCCTTCTATGCCTCCCCTCAAACTTGCAACATAAACAATAAATCTCTAAAGCTGAGGAGGGAAGACATCATCTTCCCAGGAGACAGCAATCTCAAAGTGGTGAAGCTCTAAACAGACTGTGAATGAAACTGAGCTAAGGAATATCTGTTTCTTACATTCAAGATCAACTCCTATAATTGTCTTGCAACGATAATGATGTCAAACTGTTTCAGTGATAATGTGAGGTCTTGAGACATGCTTCCTATTTTGATCTGAGTCAGCTGGAACAGATAGATCCACATGTCACGATGGTATGTTTCCCTCAATTCGGATCCAAAAGGAAATGTGTTAAAAAAGTCATTGTAACATCGCACATATCAGAGGGATTACACTGTGAGAGTTTTACATCAAACTATGAGGTTAGTAAAACAAATAGAGCTGTGAAACTTCATGACATTGTTTGACATTCAGTAGATAAGAAACCACTAATACCACGATTCTCAAAGCGTACTATCAAACCTAAAAGATACTACGCCTCGTATCAGCGTACTCCCAGCTCTTCCCTTCTTATCAGTTAGATCAACTCAAACACATTTGAAACATTATTTCTGCATAGGAAAAAAAAAACAAGTTTCTTTCATAAATAAAGTATAAAGCCATTTAGATTTTTTTTTAGATTTAGAAATCCTCCTTTATTCACACTTAAGAGCTTACACATCTCGACCACTATCTCAAATCTCAAACTAGGACTTTTGAGCTTTTAGAGAGTTGAGGTGCATTCCTGCAGTGTTTTAGGAAGCGGACGCTTAGGTCTAACCCATATCTCTAGACATACGAAGTTTGGGCACGCTCATTATCATTACATTCGGTCAGTAATGACGATTCAGTAACAGGCTTGTACTGCTGTGTCTTTGTTAACATATTCATATTTTAATAGTAACATTTAAGTCATAACTTTGTCATAAACATGCTAACAGACAGAACAGTATTGTGCAAAAACTCTGTTTGTCTATGACCTCATGCGGGAACTGTATGTATTTGGAACACTGGGGAACTGCTGTTGCTGTCGAATGACTGAAGCGAAACAGTGTAGAAAGGAAAATCATCCGTTCTGTGAGCCTTGGCTCCACTGATGATGTTAGTTTTCCCACACGAAATGTCAAAGTAAACCATAAGGCCTTAGCTACCAACCGTTGATTGCGTGGATCACTGAGAATAGCAGAAAATGACTGAAAGAATTATGCGTGCCGCTGCGTGCTTATGCAAGCCAACTCTAAAAGTATGACCAACAAGCGTATTTATAAGGCTGGAGTATCTTGAGATCTGCTTAGCTAAAGACCAGTCTCTTCCTGGACTTTCAGTGAGACATCCGTGAGAAAAGGATACACAACATGACTTCCTGTATATCTCAGGATGCCTGCTTTGCTCAGACAGCAAACGCAGGGTACATTTGGAAGTACATGAAGCAAAAGTTAAACATTTTCTGAGGGTTGGCTCCTGGTGGAGCCCTTGTGATGTTTTCCTTTTGCTTTCCTATCTCTGACTTGGCAGGGCCCCTGTGAGCATAGTGAAGGGGCCGGGGGAGGGGGGGGGGGGGATTCACCTTATTTGATTTAGTGCAGTGGGGTGTCTCATTACCAAGTAGGTACAAAATGGACCCCTGGCTGAAACGGTCAGAGGATACAAGGAGGTCCCATAATGAAGTGTAAGACCACGGATCTGTTTTCTATTAACCCACATTGAGAGGGCAGTGTCACAGAGATCTGGAGGGCTAACTGGGCTAGATGGGCCTTGAAAGGAGGCCCTCGTGTCTGCTAGAATTTTTGGATGGCCTCTGCTCTTACCGGGAATCTTGAGCTCTTCAAAGCAAATAGGAATCAAAGCAGAGCTTGGAACAATCAGGAATTATACCCAAAACGTCGACTGATTCAGTTATATGTTCAGCATGCGGCAGGAACTGAACGGCGTGTATTCATTTTCTACTGCTTGGTGAAAAAGAAAACATACTGAGCTATATTGGGAGAACACCCTAAGGGATAGAAAGAAAGCAAACTGTACCTTTTTGTGAGGAGATATAAGAAACAAATGTGGTTTTCAATCTGAGTTGATCGGAGTCTACCCACATAAGATGAGAGATTTACATGAGCACTTCTCCTCCACTCACAATTTATTTTCATCAAAGCGGATTGCTTGGTGAAGAGGCCTTTCTTTGCTTATAATTAGCCTAATTATAAAGAGATACTGGCTTAATTACACTCTGTGATTGATCTCATTTACTTTGCAGTGGCATCTCTCATTTAGTCCGGCACAGCTGTTTACTTACACGTCTTTGATCACTAAAAGAAAGTTTGGACTAAAAGACAAAGTCATTCCTCACCGATAATAGTTTTCGTCCTCATGAAGAGATGTAAAGCAATTCCTTTTTAGGCCTTCAGGGGGATGTAATGAACACTGGCAATGAAGGGGCATTTTTCTGCAGTGAGACAGGTGTTGTTGTCTGCAGAGAGCAGCAGGGTTTCGGTAAACAGACTAAGGATGAGACCATAAGCTTGCACCCCACAAATCTTGAGCTGTGCTAGAATCCTTTGACTTTTGTGGAAACACAAAAGAGGGATAGACCCCTCGTCACAGGGTGGTCTGTTGCCCATAATCCCCTTCTGCTGAGGCCCCTATCGTTTTTCAGCTGTGGGTGTAAGGAAGACTGCAGGGGGATGGTCAGTAGGCCTATAAACATTACCACCAACATTAATAATAGCACTGGGATGAAGAGTGAATTGCCAGCTATAAGTCTTTTATTTCATATTGCCAGCGGACATATTACAGACTGCACACACACACTCACACACATTTATTTGACCATATTTTACAGTACTACTACGTTCATTAAAACATGTTACATTAAACAATATCTTTAGGGAAAAGCCACAGTATGTGCTTTGTGGGCTTATTAGTATATTGCAGTATAGTAGTCATGTGTTTCCAGATACTGTAGTTCACCACAAGGGGGAGTAGGATGCATCCTCAGTAATGTGAATTATGCAGACAGCAGAACTTGTTCAGTGGAACCAGTGCATAAAAGCCAGGCTTTCTCTTGTAACAGGTTTCATCTCACCTCCCAGTCTGTGAGAAAAAGCATCACATTCATAGGTTAGTATGAGCCAGTGACTCAGAGACAAAGTACACTGTGAAAAATACAATGTCCAAACTGCAGGCTGACTGTATTTTTTTTTTTAATGTATTTTATACATATATATTACTTTTCCCAACATAACCTAGTGCCAGCTCAGACGATTTCAAATATCACACATAGTTTCATACTGACCATCAAACTGAGGCGGGGCAGGAAGAGCAGAGGACATGATGAAGACTGTGGTTTTATAGGTATTGTCTCTGAAATTCTCCTCATAGCGCGACTGGAGCGGACTGAAAACAGTTTGGATACGCCACCACTCTTTTTCAAAATATGTACACGGATTAAGGCAATGTCACGTTTACTGCTGCCATGTGACCAGTGAAGCGAGACAGCCTAATCGATCCTCCTTCTAAATCTACAATTTTTCTACTTTGAATTGAGACGCAAAGATTTTGCTCTTCAGGCTACACAGCTAGCAACATCAACAAATGTCACAGAAAGAGAGAGAGAGAGAGAGAGAGAGAAGACATTTTTCTGCAGTGAGACAGGTGCTGATGTCTGGATGGAGCGGCAGGGGAGCTGTTATTAGATCAGGGAGAAGACTATGAGCTCACAGTAACGGTTTTATCTCTTACAGTCTCAGATAAAACCCCTCAAGTTTGATTAAAACCACAACAAACTTTTTTTTGTTCTCTAAATTATTCTTACTTCTGCTTTAACACCATATTTAAAATATCATGTATTTTACAAATGAAAAAAAATTATAAATCACATAAATCGCATAAATTGTATAAATCACATCAATCGAAACGCATAAATCAACATGTACATAAAAAAGAACCTCTTTAATTATTTATAAACCTTCATGAATGTCAAACTCTGTTTTCTAACCATTGTTTGTAAAGGGAAGCGTGAAAAAATACTGCCATGGGTTAAAGTGGCATGAGGGAAATCTATGCTCCCTTATGTCATCCTTGAGTGCAGGTTCACTGACCCATAAACTATGCCCCTTACTGCAGAGACCTCTAACCACTACATTCCCCTGTCTGCTTTTCTTTTTTATGACAGTGACCCCAAAGGTGAGGGTTCCCCAAAATCCCCCTGGAGTGTTATCCCTTCCCAATGTCATCCTCGGTGGAAGTAATGCAAGACATCTGGAAAAGGTGTCGCACGAGATTCCTCTTCGTAAACAAAAAAAAAAAAAAGAGAGAGAGACAAAAATTGGAGATGGGGAAACACCCTCCAGTAACAGTCTTAATCCTTAACACTGCTGTCTCGTTTATTTTTTATTTGTGTTTCAATGTGACAAGAATATCCGACAAAGCTCTCAGACCCATGGTTATGTGTGTTTGTCGTTTGCTTTGTAAATGGCAGTCATATTTATAATTAAACAACCCTACAATACAAAATTTTAACCTATTAACCCTAAAAGCATAAGATCCTCAAAAAAGAATTTCAAGATAAGAATTTGAAGATATGGCTGAAAAAAGGGGGGGGGGTGGCTATTCCTCCTTCATTTCTTTCAGAAATTTATGTTACGGCTTCCTGGATTTCACCCCGAAACTATCTTCTAAGTCAAAGCGATCCATCATTCTCACTCATAGCTGCGCACGGTGCTGTGTGACCATAGCAACAAGCTTGACAACACCAGAGAGAGTCTGGCATACCAGGAGGTCTATGGGTTGTAAGAAAAAAATGTTTGAGAACAACTGAGGACAGGATTGGACGACTGCAGGCACATTGACATGACGGAAATGACTGGATCTTTATCCAAAGATTCAAAATACATCCAGTGCTCTCATTTTAAAACACATAACATGCCACAGTTAGTTTTTAAAGCGATTCATGTAAAGGAGAACTGCGACATATTTTCAAATACAGTGTATCATTGCAGATGTGTATCGACTGGAATGATGACATAAATATATAAATAAGATAATATAAAATCATATTAAAAACGATAGAAATAATACAAGAATATAAAATAATATAAATAACAGGCAGAACGACATGGGCTGGTAAAGTCGTTTCTCGGTTAAACAGAGCTCCCCGTAAAAACGACAATTTATATGGAGGCCGCAACACGAGACGCATTTAGACTCGTTAAAATCTCTCCGTTTAATTATTCGTCTCCATGGAGAAAGAACATCCATTTCCTGTCCTTTAATCCTCCCATCCCTTCATTCCCTCTCTCCTCCTTTTCTTCTTATCAATCTCAACCTCTGTCCTTTCCTGCTTTCAGCGTAAGGGGCTCAGCCCCGTCTAAAATCCTACGGACTTCTCTGGGAGCAAATATTAGACAATGGATCAAATGCCTCGAATGAGAGCCTTGAGAAGATTTTTTATTTTTTTTTGTCAGCCATCCAATTTGGAATGAGAGCGAGAGCAAAGAAGACAGATGGACCAGCAAAGAAGCAAATCAGTGGCAAAGACTTTTTTTTTTTTCTTTTTTTACCAGACTCCTTTTCTCCCCCTTACTGCGAGAGTGGTGTCAAAACAATATCAAGGATAGAATGTTCCGCACACAGAATATTTCTTTTTTCTCTTCCTTCGAAGTCGGGAAGGAAAGAGTTAGCACTTATGAAGAGATGGTTTAATTGGATTCAAATATGCAATCCGATTTGCTAAGCAGGATCGATGGCCGTGTGAGTGAAGTCATTGAAAAACGGGGGATGATGTCAGATTATATTGGTTCTCTTCACTGCTCTACCTGAATGACTCATCCTGGCCATTTGTGCATGTTTGTGTGAAGAAAGAGAGAGAGAGAGAGAGAGAGAGAGAGTGTGTGTGTGTGTGTGTGTGTACGCGTGTGTGTGTGTGTTTGTGTGAGTGTGTGATTGTGTGTGTGTGTGTTTGTGTGTGTGCGTGTTTGTGTGTGTGTACATGTTTGTGTACATGAGTGTGTGTGTGCACGTGCATTCCTGTTTACAACAGTCTCTGTAATATGATTACGCTAATGGCAATTGCATCATCAATACAATCACTCGATACAATTACAGTATACTGTTCTCCTTTAGACCGTATGTTAGTGATCAGAGGCCTTTGATAAGTGCCCTGTGATGAACACGTTGAGATTTGGCGTGTGTTTAATCCTCTGCTTTGGAAAGGAAATTCAGGAACACGAATGTGTTATACCCTGCAGAGTCTGAGAACTGCCATAGACTGCAGGGTCCAAATGATAACACTGAATCATTGCTCCACATGACAAGTACCCTAACACCTTTTTCAGCAAAGTTTAGGTCATTTACTGGATGTGAGTTGGAAAAATTTATTGCCTATACGAAGGCTGATTAAGCGTGCGCTTTCCTGTAAGAGATGACTGTATCCGTGCACTGTCCCCGTGGAGTACAGGGACAAGGAAAAGATGACACACCCTGTACAATATAGCCCTTTACCCTCTCTCTCCTCACCTTCCCACCTCTTCCATTCATCTCTCTGTCTTTTTTCTCTTCTTTTAACTCTCCTTCTGTCTGTATTAAAAATCTACCCTTTAATTCTTCAATTTTCTCCCTCTTCCTGCCTGTCTCTCTCTCTCTCTCTCTCTCTCTCTCTCTCTCTCCCTCTCATGCTGCATTCTTGTCTCTCCTGCTGACTGATCACATCTGAATGACATCATGTGGGTTGTGTGAACAGAATGCTGGAGCAGAAGATCAAAGGAGCTGGTGCTTTGTGTCTTTGTGTCTGCACACTGGTAACACCCTAAAGCATCCCTTTACCATACACACCTACACACTGACTGATGAGACGCGTGTAAATACTAATGAAATGAACGTTTAAAATAATGTTTCAGGTCCAACATTTTTCAGATATTTCATCATGTTACGCAATTTATTTCCTCAAGCTAAAATAATTATTTTTGCTCTTTGATAATTGGTATGTGGCATTAACATTAAAAATGCAATCAGTAATAACCAACAAACAGTGAGAGGTACAAGCGTTTGTTTGTTTTTTCCACATTATATACTGTAAATACTTTCCTTTGATCTGATTTAACCGAAAAGAGGTCTGCTTCACCAATCTATTGTTTTCCACTAAAGCAAGTAACAAAAGCTCTTCAACACAGCCGCAGCCCTGTCAGACTCTTTTTCAGTATTTACAAATAATAGAAAAATGCTATAGAGAACAGTGAGCTGTTTGAACTGTTTGTTGGAGTTCTACCACACCTTCCTAGGCACAAGACAAATTCCCTGAAAAGTTCAAAAGCAGAGCAAAAGTTCGATTTTACACACTGTTCAGCAGCCAAAGCTCCGTAGCTTGGAGTTTCTATTTAGAGTTCCTGGTCTTATATCATACTTGAGCCTTTTTAAAGTAGTGATACAGCATGTTACGTTGACATGTATCTTTTGTTCCGTTTCATTTCTCTGCGTCTACCATGCTTGTACACTAATGGAGCGAGATATTTCTCATAATAGCAAAAACTCATAATCAGAAGCATTACATTCGTGGTATTAATACAGTTTTGGATACCTCTGAGTCATAAATTTTACCTCTTCAACACTACTGCAATAAAAATCAGAGTCAATAAATAAATAGTTATAAAACGTATTGTTGTTTGTTCGTAATTTATTTTTTCCTTTTAGTTAAACAAACCTAACCTCACCGTATTAATAAATTAAAATACATCGTACCTTTCAATTGCACAAAATTACCATTCCTTTCCAAAATGTCTTTTTTTTTTTTTTTTTTTTTTTTTTTTTTACAATTCGGGATTTCCACCGAATTATTTAAATATTCCCACCCATTCCCTATTCAGTATGAACCCCTGCAGCTCACAACAAAGAGTTAACGTGTAAAACCCCCTTCTCCCCTGCCTAGCCCACCACGCTCTGCCACTCACCTCGACCAATGGGAGACCTCGGAGGTGATGTCATACTGTAGGAGTGGTGGTGATGCTGATGCTGCTTGGCTCTTGTATCCGAGGAGCGGCAGACAGTGGACGAACGAGATAGAGTGGAAGAGAGAGTGAGAGAGAGATAGAGAGAGAGAGATAGAGAGAGAACGAGAGAGAGAGAGAGAGAGAGAGAGAGTGAGAGAGAGGAGAGAGAGAGAGAGAGAAGGAGGGGAGCTAAGGACTAAACGCATCACCGGCGAAAGAGGGTAAGTGTGAACCCCACCAAAACAATCCATTCAAGTTCTGAGCTATGAAAACAATTTTAAGGATTAGTAGTATTAATAACAGCATTAAGAATTTGAAGGGGGGACAGGACCCTGTCTCCACAGACGCCCCAGACTGTGTTTACTGCATCAGTCATTTAGAAGGAACTCGGTGTTCTCTACGTTTTTGTTGGTCATCAATAATGCATCCAATGCAGCTTTTGTGTGAGTGCAAAGATGGGTGTGAACGTGTCTGTGTGTATGTCTGTGTGTGTGTGTGTGTGTGCGCGTGTGTGTGTGTAGGTGAATCTGAGAGAGTTTGTGTGTTTATGGATTTATGCGTATGTGACATAAGTGGATGATATAACTAACCAGTGCATCACCCCGGCTGACTGTATTTTCTCATTAACCATTAAAGCATGCCAAATTCAATTATCATTTGCAAACAAACAAAACAAATTGACTTGTACAAAATTGTTTTGCTCGTTTCTTTATGTTGTTGACGAAATGCGGCGGCCAAGCATAGATTTTTGCATCCCCATGTGCTTGCCGAGGGGACAAGCTGAACGTTATGTAACAAGATTTAACAAACTATTTTCTTGCATGCATGCATAAGATCTTAGCTGTGATTATGATGAAAGGTGTGTATTACAAACATGAAGTGGATAATGGAGAAGATTTCTGATGGTTGGAAGACAGGAGTTGTTATGACATTGATAACCTCTGTGGGGGGAAAAGGGGATGTGCTCCCATTCAATTGACAGAATGTAAATAAACAGCTAGCCATGCAGGAAGTGGGTATTGATTGGTGCCCTGGGAGAATACATGAATGAGGTTAAAGGTTTAAAATAGGTTTGTTTTTTTGTGTGTGTGTGTGTGTGTGTATGTGTGTGTGTGTGTATGTGTGTGTGTGTGTGTGTGTGTGTGTATGTGTGTGCATGGGCGTATGTCTCTGTGTGTGTGTGTGGGCGTGTGTCTCTGTGTGTCTCTGTGTGTGTGACTCCAAAGCAGGACTGGGCAGGGCAGTAGGAGCGCTTGTGGTTGCTCTCCACAGGGGAAGATGTCACTATTAGCCTTGATTATGTGGCAAAACACGCACACACAGGATGACGGCCTGCTGTTTTTAAGCCTTTAATAACGTGGAGTTCTCTCTATAAGTCAAACACAGGCAGCACGCTCTTTCATTCTGCTACACGTAGTCAGACCCCATTACAAACCTTAAAACTAATACAAACAATCTCTGATCCTCAAAATACATCAAGGGGTCGTTACATATCAAATACAGTTATGTATATGGCTAAGGTTCTAGGAGCAGAGGAAGGGAACATGACCGTGTTCAGTGAAAACACAGAATGCAAAGCAGCCTCCAGGGTTTAGACTAACATCTGTAGTTTACCAAAATCAGATTTCATCAGATAACGCGGACATGTTGCGTATGGTCTGCGTTCTTCGTATGACTTGTTTGGTTTGTAAACAGCCTTTGATGAATGCAATCTGTTGGAGAGGATATTTTCAGGCCCACCAGCTAAGTAACAATATAGACATTGTAGCTGACATCCCCAGCTGTTCCTCATCTGAATTCACGCCACTCGTTTGCCAAGCATCAGAGCCTCTCACCGAGCCAGGCAATAGCACTCTAACGTATTCCAGTGAATGCTCAAGGCTTTTACTGGTGTCATTATCTACATTTAGTCTTAAACTGATGAGTATGATTAAGGAAATATATATCTCATCAAACCAGGAGGCCAGAATTTTTTTTTTTTTATCATTATTGGGGGAGGGGGAGGGGGTGTTTGTTTGTTTGTGTTTTGTACAAAATTGAATGTGCAGATTTAACGGGGAGTTAATGGTTAACTACATGTCTGCAGCATAAGCTATGAATTGTTTCATACCTCAGTTTGATTTTCTGCATGACTCTTCATTTTGGTCATATCACATCACCAAAGTAAGGGTTTTAGCTGGTGATTGGCAGTAAACTAAGTTTTGTTAAAGATGTAGTTTTCAAGTGAGCCAAAAAGTAAGCTTTTATGGTAATAATGATTAATCACAAGTTAGAATTATTTGAATAATGAAATATATTTAAGCATATGAGTATTTCCCTAATTGCTGAAAGTAACAGAACTAGGGAACAAGCTACCCTGACACTGACTAAAAGAATAAGTTAACCATATTTAGGTTAACTGCAACAACTTTTCAGCTATCTAGTTTGACCTTGCTAGCTAGCATATCCACCCAGAGAGTTCACGTGAGTCATGCCAACCAGCTTAATATAGATATAAGCTACTTTGTTTGACAAACTCAGAGAAAAGATATATTGGTTTTTATAATAATTATTTTGTCCTTTAACGCAATCATTTTCATTTATTTTCTTTCAGATTATAATGGATATTGATATAGAAGTAACTGTTTTCTTCAAATTCATTTCATGCCTCACTCATCCTCTAGGATATATCAGAGATAAAACAAAACAACAACAACAACAACAACAACAAACTATTTTGACTTAAATGAACAGGGTTTTTGTTTTTTGTTTTTTCAAATCTGATGCGCCGAACTTATGGCCATTCATTACATTCTCTTTTTCACTCAGGAAACATTTGAGGATTGCATCGAGTTTGTCTGCGAGGAAAACTGTGACGGTTGGTCCACGACGGTGACAGGATGACTCTGGCAGGTATAGTAATTTAACTAGTATTCTGCCCTTCATATATAATGTTATACTCAAGTTTAACATTTCAGCAATGTAGGTGAGCTTAGTAACATAGCCTTAGGAGCCTGAAAGTGAATATTATCTAAAAATAATGTCACTGAAAAGTGTAGGCTTTGGGTCTAACCCGTCGTATCGTCGTGTTACATTCATCTTCTCACGCAGCATATAGAGACAAGGTCAAAGAGCTCCCCCTAGTGTCACTACTTTGTTCCTGCCTGCAAACAGAGGCTACGGAGAAACCCACGTACAAGGCAGAAGGTAAATGAGTATCAAGCATATTCAGGCGCCGATTTCTTTGAAAGCCTGTCGCGTTTTAAATGAAAAATGAAAATATGAACCGTAATACTACTAAGTGGAAGATAAAGGCGCCTGATTTGGACAAAAGTAACCTATTTTGTGTATGTTTATGTTTATTACTTACGCTGTCATAGTATAGTATATTTGAATTTAGTATATTTGAACTACTCTCATAGATGCTGTGGATCTCAACTGGTGCGTGATTAAGGATGTGGAGGTTAAAGAGCTGAATAAACGGGCATCTGGGCAGGCTTTTGAGGTCATCCTTAAACCACCCTCTTTTGATGGAGTGCCTGAACTAAACAGCACCATGCCCCAGAGAAAGGACCCATCTCTGGAGGAGATACAGAAGAAGCTGGAAGCTGCTGAGGAGAGAAGGAAGGTTAGATTGCATGCATACCCACACAAAAATATACATCATACTCACAGGTGCTGTAAAGATCAGCGTCCATTCATGCTACTTAAAACTTAACAGCCAGCCACAGACCAACATACTGTACATAATAAACTTGCATTTCACGTCTATGTGCTTGATGAGTACCCATCTATCAAATGTATCCCATGTGCTCACACATATGCTCCCATCCTCACAGTTCCAGGAGGCGGAACTGCTCAAGCACCTGGCTGAGAAAAGGGAGCATGAGAGAGAGGTCATCCAAAAGGCCTTTGAGGAGAACAACAACTTCATCAAGATGGCTAAAGAAAAACTGGAGCAGAAAATGGAGGCCAACAAAGAAAACCGAGAGGCTTTGCTGGCAGCCATGCTGGAGAGGCTTCAGGAGAAGGTATGCACACAGATGGATGGATGGATGGATGGATGGATGGGTGTCATCACCGATGTTTATTCAGTCTGAGAGTCTTCCACTGCTATCTCCTTGTGCATATTTTTTTTTTCTCAAAATAAAGTTTATTTGAGAAAAAAGTGAAGTTTACTCACACATTAGCAACTATGAAGCAATGTTGTGATTCCGCTGTTCTGTTTCCCATTCTGAATATATAATGAGCTTGAATATTTAATTAGGATTGTTTTGTTCTTGTGCTCCTTTGTTTGAGTTGCCTTTTTTAAAATGTCCCGCTGGTATGCTAATATATGCATGAATATCAAAAAGCCCCTTTGATTTTTTTCTGTCATTTTAGGACAAACACGCAGAAGAGGTAAGAAAGAACAAGGAACTTAAAGAGGAGGCTTGCCGATAGATGAGTGGACTGCACGGAAGGCGCCAACGAATAATCGAGGAAAAAAAGTGAGAATAAAACAACAACAACAACAACAACGACAACAAAAGGAAACCAATCTAGCCCACGGAAAAGAAGGAGAAAAAGGATAAGACAAAAACAACGAGGATTCAAAACACACTAATCTTTTGTGAGGTTTAAAAAAAATGTTAAAATAAATAATGTCATGGAACAAAAGAAGAAAACCTGTATTTGTCTGGATGACAACGCAAGGTGCACCAAAGTGCGAGAGACGGTGTGTGGGTGCTTCACAATGGCTTTGAAGATAAGCTGAGTGGTGCATGCAAAGTTGCTGATAGAACATGATACTGACAAAAGAAGAAAGGGAAAGGGAAACAGTGATACTTTGACCTGTAACCAACAGAGGAGGAGAAGTAACCCTTAACAACAGCAGTGTACTCCATAAAAGCTCTCTGTCATGCCACTGTTCCAAGAGACTTTTTGATTAGAATCAATAAGCGAACACACAAATTAACCACATTTTCTTATTGTATAAAGTTTGTCAGCATTAAAATAACTCGACTATGCATGTCTATAAAAGTATCGTTTGGGGTTATCGTGAGATCGCCAAACGAATGATCAGGAATGTTAAGTCTGCTAGTCTAATGAATAGTTATCACGTAAGCTATAACTGCATACAGTATTTAAGATACTTCTCAAGCTGCTCATCAATGTGATTTTTGTCAAATAGATAATAACAATATGGGTATTAGACTAAAACAGTACTGGTGATCCGTAATTATCTCATGCATTTAAAAAAAATCATAGAGCACACAAAAGATTAAGCACAATTCACAAGCACATTTAACCTATATCGTCTTCTCTAAAGTGCACACGTAAATGACACCGAAACATAGAACAGTGGTTATGAATATTGAGAAAGCGTATCACACCCTCTTACAGACGAAGAGTGAGAATGCTTAAAGGCGTGAGAAAGGTTGATACTTATCTTTAGATGAGAGAGAAAAAAAAATCAGAAGTTTTGAGATGCTGACGGTGCACTTTGCTTTGGCATGTCACTGTGCTTTCTGTTCGTCATCTGCGATCGTTCGATTCTCCCCGCGAAAAAAGAAAGAGATGCGTTGGGAGAGGTTGTGTTTTTGCTGGCGAAACATGATGTGAATTGTGAAATGATGTGAATCAGGTTGTGTATAAAGAAATTTGAAAGTCTTAATTGCTGCCTGTGTTTGTGACGTCCTAACTGCTAAACGGTTTCTGTCTTAACATCAATAAAATCTTCTCTTGACTAAATAAAGTGCGTCATTTGTTAGAGGTGCCTGAATGCTAAGGTAAGCAGGGATTAAGTAGAGGGGATGCTGGTTCAAATCCAGAGTTAGACACATAAAAACGAGCATACAGTACTGAGCAGAAACATTTAATATTTAAAGTAATGCATAAAATTGCCTACTACAAAATTCACAGAATAAATATAGCCTATTATGCAAATTATTTAACAGGACACAAACTGCACTTCAAGGTAAATGTTTATCTTCGATAAGTCATAGTTATTGTTCTATCAAGTGAGTGAACATTAGTGAACACCAGTTCACCCATTTGTCAAGTCAGTAAATTGATAGATGTGGTATTTCGGTCAAATGACAGTACTTTAGCCTCTCACAAACACCGACAAAGTTCTTACAGGGTACTTATCATTAACTTCTCTGGTTCTGCAACTGAAATTGAAAGAAAATGCTCTGTTCTCACAACAGAACAAGTACTGCCATTTAATCACATTAGTCTAAAAGGAGACAGCACGCTACCTATGGTCAATGACTATAGTGATACATTAATGGAGAAAATACACAGATCATACATAATGATTTAAGATAAAATGCAAGAACCAAGCACATTACAACGGAGTTAAGTGTTCAGAGTCATATCTTCAGCCTAGATGTGGTGGCTATTGTTTGCACTTGCAAACTATGTTATATTTATCTTATGACCTTAGTTAAGAGTAACAGAAATATATCATTTGTCCATTATGAAATCTGATGTACCACTTATTTTGAGTTTCCCTTTTCATTATTGACAATGTCACATTTAAGACCCGTAGCTGCACTCTGTACTGACATAAAGAGACCATATTTGGATGGAAACTAAGTAGTTACATCTGTGGGATGACTCTGGGCCGGACACAGGTGCAGCCCACTTTGATGGTCTTACTCTCCAGTCGGTAGAAGGCTTTCTTCCCTCTCTTTGGCTTCACTCTCTTCAGGACAAGAATCTGATACAAGATGGGTTCGGACTGCAGTCCCAAGTCTTCAAATCCATCTGTAGTCAAACAGCCGGTCTTTCCACATCTTGCCTCATAGATTCGACTAGGAAACCTGGACTCGTCGTAAGTGTACCTGAAGACGAATGGATTTATGACCTTCACTCTCAAACTTTATGTTACGATCTTGATAAGGTAACTTCTGTTAGGAAACACGATACATTTTGGATCTTACTTCAGAAAGCGTGACGTTAACAACAATTAACGCTTCAGTTATAATGACTTTGTTAAGCACAGCAAGCGAAAAGCGTTCAGTGGTGATCCAAGTAAAGAACTTAATCAACTGAAATGCCATCGTTTATGTCAGTCGCAGCAGTATGACAAAAGAAAGCACACAAACTTGGCAGTGTTGTAGTGGTGTAAAGTTTGAGACTGAGACTTACTCGTAAGTCCACGGTGACAACGACATGTTTGGAGATGGAGAGAGAGGAGATGGGGAACTTATGAGAGAGGGGTCAAGGACGAGCTTGACTTTCTTTCTGGATGATTTTGGACTGGTCGGCCACTTGTCTCCTCTTTTCTTTGCAGAGACACAGTCCACTTCCAGCAACATAGCAACCAAACTCAACACCAACACAGCTCTGAAAAACTGCAGAGAGGAAACAGTTGTGTAATGCTGCATTTGTATATGTCTGTTCTGCATTATGTAATGATGGGGTGGGGGGCTTGTTTTTGAACCAGTAAAGTGTTTATTCAGCAAAGTTTCAGCAGAAAGGAAAAAAAAACAAAAAAAAAAAAAACAGAAAATAGCAAAACTATTTGTCCTTCAGCATAGTTCCAGCAGAACGGAAAAAAAAGGCATCAAGTAGCGAAATATCTGCTAAGTCTTTTTTTTTTTTTAAAAGCAACTTTTGATAACGATGAATATCTCAAAAGGATAAAAAGAACATCAGATGTTAAGAAAAGACAAATACTGGCTCAGATGAGATGTGAAAACTTACCACTGAAGTATGGATACGGAGAGCAGAAGGCATTCTTACACTGATCCTCCTACTGAACTTAACTGTCCAACTCATGGTCACACTTGAGCTACATTCAAATATATAGGGCTTGGTGTGCGTTGGCAGCTTTGAATACGTATCTTCTCTCTCTGACACAGATTGAGAGATATTGAGAGGAAGTAGAGCATACTTACTGAGTTGAAGGCATGTTAATTTGCAGTGGAGGAGGGGACTCTAAAACCCCACTGTAAAATAAACATTCTTGATTTGGATTATTAACTTTGCTCTGTTGGCTCCCCGAAAAGTGTTGCAAGTTTATAGAGGGGGATGGTATCTGTGTGTGCGTGTGCAGATTGATTGGGTTGATTTATTACACAACAGTGAATACAATAATAAAATCTTTACTTTGTTGCAGAATGGTCATTTCTGACAGTCTTAAAGTGTACACATGTAACTTCTCCCAAAACAGACATTCGCACACACACGTGCACACACACACACACACAAAACTGCTGCAGTAATGTGCCGTCAAATCTTTGAACGTGATAATAAGGGATTAACCAATCTTGTGCTCTGCCCATTGAATATGTATAATATATCACTGGTCTTGTTCTGCTGTTCTTGGGCGTGAAGTTTCTCAAGCTAAGAATATTTTTTTTATACATGCCATCAAAGCTACTCAAAAGCACAGTCTTGTCTTGTCTGTGCAAAAGGTGCAGCAATGAGGTCAACAGTTGTGATGAAATGCTGACACTGCTAACCACAAAACCTGAAAAAAGGATCCCCCAAATTTTTAGTCATTTCAGAAAGCAAGTTATTCCATGGCTCATATCAGAAGTTTAGATCCTCATCATACACATTTCCTGCAGCACGATGGTCAGCCATTGTGACTGTGTCACACCTGTGGTCGTATGGACCACAATCTTCCTCTGACCCACATTTGAGCAGAATTATTCCCCTCCACCACCACACGATTACACCTCCGAATCCTTCTCCTAACAGCCAAAGCACTGCCCTGCTACACCTCCGAATCATTCTCCTAACAGCCAAAACACTGCCCTGCTACACCTCCGAATCATTCTCCTAACAGCCAAAACACTGCCCTGCTACACCTCCGAATCATTCTCCTAACAGCCAAAACACTGCCCTGCTACACCTCTGAATCCTTCTCCTAACAGCCAAAACACCGCCCTGCTACACCTCTGAATCATTCTCCTAACAGCCAAAGCGCCGCCCTACTACACCTCCAAATCATTCTCCTAACAGCCAAAGCATCGCCCTGCTACACCTCTGAATCCTTCTCCTAACAGCCAAAGCACCACCCTGCTACACCTCTGAATCCTTCTCCTAACAGCCAAAGCACCGCCCTGCTACACCTCTGAATCATTCTCCTAACAGCCAAAGCGCCGCCCTGCTACACCTCTGAATCATTCTCCTAACAGCCAAAGCGCCGCCCTGCTACACCTCCGAATCATTCTCCTAACAGCCAAAGCACCACCCTGCTACACCTCCGAATCATTCTCCTAACAGCCAAAACACTGCCCTGCTACACCTCCGAATCATTCTCCTAACAGCCAAAACACTGCCCTGCTACACCTCTGAATCCTTCTCCTAACAGCCAAAGCACCGCCCTGCTACACCTCCGAATCATTCTCCTAACAGCCAAAACACTGCCCTGCTACACCTCCGAATCATTCTCCTAACAGCCAAACCACCACCCGATTACACCTCCAAATCATTCTCCTAACAGCCAAACCACCACCTTGCTACACCTCCGAATCCTTCTCCTAACAGCCAAAGCACCGCCCTGCTACACCTCTGAATCCTTCTCCTAACAGCCAAACCACCACACTGCTACACCTCCAAACTCTTTACCTAGGTACCTTTAGCAGGTATTGGGTTGGTATTACAGTGTCATAGACTTCTCAGAATAAATGTCTAATTTCTCTGTATGAACACTGCAATATAATATTAGGATTACTATGATAATAATCATACTTTTAGGTGAAGATTCATAACAGTGAATTAAAGAGTGTTATATTACATTACATTACATTACATTATATTATATTATATTATATTATATTATATTATATTATATCACATTATAAATTATTCCTATTAAATATTGACTTTGTCTTGCACAAGAAAGTGACTTAAGATTTTATGTACGTTTCTTACATGTGTCACAATAAAACTGAAAAATAATTGTGAATTAATGAATGAATGCAAATGAAAAAATAAAAGATGTCTCCATTCCGTGTTCTTTTGGCATCTGAAGAGATCCAAAAAAAAAAAAAAAAGTCATTTGGATTCTTATAAGAGCTGCGAACACATTACATAAATCTGAGTTTCCTACAGCACCGCACAGTCATGTCACAGCCCAACAGAAACCCGACTGATTCATCCTAATCACAAATTAACAAAGCTTTTTGACTTGGTCTGGTACTACTGCACTCATCCTAATGTTGAGAGAGCCAGAGATTTTCTCTTTTGTCTAACCTGTCCCTTGCTGTATAAGATCTTTGCTAAAGGATGGATCTGGGTCACCATCTATCCACTTAAATGTCACCAGGTTCTGACCTCATCATACGTAACGTTGTTACGGAATTCATCTGAAAATAATAATTCAGGAAGCACAGTTCTGTAAATTTCTATTTAAAAAAATCTGTTCCTTTAATTCCTTTATTCTTTAACCGAAAAATTTACAGAAGTTCTCAGAAAAGCCAAAAAAAAAAGAAGAAAAAAAAAAGATAGAAAAAAAACAGAAGAAAGTGAAGAACTTTGAGGAAAGCCAACACATTTAAATATGTATCTATGTCGGCTGATCTCGGCCAAGGATGTTAGGAGCAACCCCTGACACTGTGATACAGTTTCACCCACTCTTGGTGTAATTTAGGTCACAGAAACGGTGATTGGTTTCTTGTAACTCAGTGGGCTCGTACTGTAAATAAAAACTTAAACCACGGCAGACAGATGATAACATCTCTGAGTCATTCGCTAACAGTGACACGGCAGGTGGTGGTGCAGTCATATCTGAGAATTCACATTGTATGTGTCAACTATCAACAGACTCCTCTTGATATCTTCAACAGATAAAACTACAAAAATATGTGATTTATGTTTTGATTTGTTATTGATATCTTTTAGTGACTTTCAATGTTCATTGTTTCCTTTTAGTGAGTAGTGTTCATACACACACACACACACATATGTAGATAGATAGATAGATAGATAGATATGTGTGTGTGTATAGTGTGAATCAAAACACAAAGAAAATGCAAGATTTAGTGAAGAAACTTCTCCTTTGGACTGTTGTCAAATAATTTTTTGTGTTACCATGAAATGACTGGGATGTATAAAAGCTCGCATATACAGTTCACATTATTCATTCAGAAAGAACAGAAGAGAGTGCAGATGACTGGGTTACAACACAGGGTAGACATAATACTCAACTTCAACTTTTTTATGAACAAGCCAAATTTTTGTGATTTACATAGGTGCTTCCAATTTCACGTATGAACTAGTCTCTGAAGAAAACTATGCTGATTTTATCAACACATATCCCCTTTCTCCTGTTTTTACAAAGGAAAATATTTTTCTAACTAAAACCGATTGTGTGCTGCCCATGGTTTATTTACAGTACATTCACAATAACAAAGCTTTGCCATGTGTATCAACATTCTGGGTTGATATATTTGTTTGTACCGGTTAATACTGACATCAGAGCATTCAGGATCAAAGTGAAGCTGCTTTTTCAAGGCCTGTAATTAGTTCTAACAATGCCTGGGACTACAAATGCTAGGTTGTGAAGTGTTTGGGCTAGCTCTAACTACAGGACAACAAAAATATTTCTCACGTAATATTGTATAGGGCCCGCTGATCTGTCTGACGAACAACTATGCCATAAAAAATGATGCTTACCATGTTAAACATAATAGCAATGTTCTCTCATTTACTGAGAACTTCTCCTGCTGTTAAAGTGAACATGACTACTCACATATTTTCCCTCAAGTATTATATGAGCTTAATGTTTCATCTCGAGACATATCACAACTGACTTTGGATCAACAGTAGCATCTTTACGTGTATTTATGACAAAACTATCCATTGCACTCATGTTTTGAAATCAAATTAGCACTAATTTTTGGCGTAAAGATGTATATCTTAATGTTTGGGGTTTTTTTGTTTTTTTTTTAAACTTTTGACAAAGATGCAACTGTTGCAATCAAAGCTTTCTCTAACCTTTCTTTAATCTAAGTGGGACTGTGGACGTGCCCAACATGGGCTTGAACAAAGCCAGTTGAGATTTCAGGTTATAGGTTTTAGTAAAAAAAAAAAAAAAAAAAAAGCTCTCTGAGGAGACGGCTGTATAAAAGCAGTCCAGCGCTGGAGTATTTGGGGGTGCGGGTTTCAGTCATTCTGGTAAATACAGACGCGCATCCCACGCGTCAGCCCACGCTAACCGCTCCTCTCCATCCTCTCGTTTTTCGTTCTGTTTCCTCGGAACAGGGAAATCAAGAGCAAAGCCGCGCAGAAAAGAGCCTCTGATGCTCCCTCCATCCGCAGGCATCTTAAACCCGCCATCCCAGGTTCTAGACCTCTCCTGTGTTTCTGTAACGAGAGGAGTTCTCGTCGAACAAAGGCTTTCCTGTTTCCTTCAGAGCGAGCTCTTCAAAACCCCCTTCAATCAACAGTAACGTTGCAGTTGAGATTACGGTTAAGGTTAAGCGTCGCACGGGCCGGCTTATTAATAGCTCAGCAAACACCATAGAAACGTTCAGTGAAGCTTACATAAAACACACTGATATCCTGTGAAGACTTAACATAATTATGGAATTTAAAGGAAATTTCTTCTTGTCTGTGGCTCAAAGGTTCTGCTGAATGAGGAGCGCGTAATCTACCAAACATCTGACGACGGCTCTTATTTGTGTTCTGCCATGACACACACTAGCATCAACAAAACCACTGTCCATACAGAACCATGAGAAACTGAAGGGAGGTTTAAGCCATACTTAAGTTGGTTATGATTCACCATTTTAGGTGGAGAAAAAAAAAACACAACTCCATTCTAATGGAATGCATCACAGATGAAAAAATTAGGTCATAATGTGTAAAACTTCACTGTCAACACACTGCAGCTATAAACTGGGGGGGGATTCAAAAGGTAACCATCATTATTACACAGTTTATACTATTTTGTATCTTTAACATGTATTTATTTTTCTGTTCCAAACATTTGTTGGTATAGTTTCATAGCAGTATTTTTTTTTGAGAGGGAACAGTAAATATATATACATAACCAGACAACTGCTGACCAAACAAAGAAATAAACAAAGTTACACAAAGGCATAAAACAGTCATAAAACAAAGTCTTGTTTAAAAAAAAAAAAATTAAATTTTTAAAAAAACGCAACATACAGCTCTGACTGTATGCAGATGCAGTTGCATATCAGTCCCCAGGAGGGCGCCATAGCTCAACTGCAGCTCATTATGACAATGAGCTCATTATGACAAACACTACAGACTGATCCTCAAGAAACTATTTTTCTTTTTTTAAGTAAAACAAAGAGAATAGAAAATAATCCATTTTCTCAATAACATGCCTTGCTGTTCACATAAGCCATACAACCTGGGTTTTTGCTTGCTCTGTATCTAGAGAATTTGATGAAGTATCAGTTTCATCATACATCCATTACTTGTACTTCAGTACATAATCCTTGTATGACTATATCTTTTGTATTTTAAACAGATATTTTACACAGAAAGTATATGACCAGATCTTTCCTATTTGAAGAACATAACCACAACTGCCAGAATGAAAACCACATAATTTCCTCTCCTGCCTCCTCAGATGAGGAAAACGATGTCATCTGTAACCATGACCTGGTTGTCGTCCTGCATGCGGTTGAGGGCAACTCTGACCTCGGTGGGGTCAAAAGGCGTCTGAGTGCCCTTGTTAATTCCCTCCATGAGGGTTCTCATGCCTACAGACTGAGCATGTGCAGAACGGAACACGTCCAGCAGTGCCGCCTTAAACTCTTTCAGCCTGTCAATCAAACATAGGGTTGTAACCTATCTGCCGGAAGAATAATACGCAGAAATATATTTCATAAATACACACAAAAAAAAAAATAAAAAAAATAAAAAAATTCTCACCTGTCTGGAGAGATTCCCGTGTGTCCATTTTGACCAGGCGTCTCTGTCGTCTCCTCCACGGGCCTCGCAGGGGCTGGAGAGCGAACTGCAAACCGGATCAAAAAGCCAGATTAAAAACCTCTGGGTATTAGCATTTAGAGCTATGCGAAACAAAGTTCCTTCTTTAGGATGAATAAGAGGCAAGTCCCAAAAGAGAACTCAATCTCCCATGATGCTTTGCTTACTCTCAGGAATGTCTCCCTCGGTGGAGAAGTCATATTCATCACGAGTCTCGCTGCTCTGTGATGCGGTGCGGCGACTCCTGCAGAAACAGACATGAACAGGTCAATGAAAAACGGCGCATAAACTGCAAACTGCTAAAGAGTAGCATGCAGGGCTTTATGAAGTCACACACACTCACAACTATTTGAAACTGTACTGTTGTACGTATGACAAACATTTAACCATTTCTCAACTCCCCTTGATTTGACAAAGGCAAAAAAACAGGTCTTTTTTTCCAGCATCTTTTCACAGTTTCCCTGCACAAATTTACAGATTCTCTTCTCCTGTGTGTAAACCTGTTTGTGTAGCCCTGAAAGATCTGGTTTTAATATTCAGAAATGACTTCTCTCTCTCTAACAGTTCCTGATGGTTGTGACACAGGGACGCGTAGAGAAGACTTTTCACATTTTAACCTGCATGTCGAGACAGAGGACAGAAAGAAGGGACCGTACTGACTACACACCTCTTTCTCTGCGGACGTGGGGTGTCCTGCGTTTCCTCCTCATCCTCAGAAGCCGTGTCCCTCTCCTTCTGTCTAGAACGCTTCCTTTCTTTCTCCAGAACCTACGCGGACATCAACACAAGATAAGATCTTCAACTTTGTCTAGTGCAACAACTGGTATAATATCTTTATGGGTAAAAAAAAAAAATAGCATTCGGCATACACCATCCTACAAGAGCATGGACTACACTTGACATTAAAAACAAAAGAAAAAAAAAAAAAAAAAAACCATTTGCCAGTACAGGTAAGAGTGTTTGTATACGTATTGACTGGAATACTACATGACAGACTGTGACTAAATGTACGGAACGCGTTGGTTCATGGCACGAATGAGAAGATGACCGAACCTTTTTGAAGTAGGCGAACTGAACGAGCTCCACGGCCACCTCCGTGTCCTGCATCTCCACGACTTTGCTCATGCGGGCCTTGGCGTGGGCCGTGGACAGACGGATTAGGGTCTCCAGAGTTCTCGCAGTGACTGGAGATGTCTGTGCAGGAACAGAAGAGAGAAAAGGTCACGCAAAACCCAGTCTGTAAGTGAGTGTGTTTGCATATGTGAAGCAACGCATGGAAGCTTGAGTAAAAGTGTGTGTGTGTGTGTGTGTGTGTGTTTGTGTCCTCTTACCCGGGCTATGTCAGAGCTAAGCTGCTCTTGGCTACGAAGTCGAGAGTACTCCTCTGCAATGTGATTGGCTGCCTCTTGGGTAAGCACAGGTGCAATCGCCTTGGCAACATGAAGGTATTTTCGCATGAACTCCTTGCTCACAATTTTATCCCTGAACGAAAAAGAATCGCGAGACAGTTGGCATACTGAGGAAAAGACCACAACGTTCTTCTTAACCTAAGAGAACTTCTCTTGGGTTAAACACAAAGGGTCTCCCAACCTAAACTGACATGTTCGCGCGTGTTTGGTAGCTTACTTCCGCCTGCGGTTGCCATGGAGCAGGTTGTTGTGTTTCTCGTACACTTGCAGCTCTTCCTCCTCTTCCTCAACTGCATCGGGATCCTCAGTGGCCAACACATCCACACTGCCACCTAAGGATAGCGCTGTACACAAACACACATTTCACAACCATATACACACTGACTGAAAAGAAACATCTGTTTAACATTATGAGAGGAAATCGTAACCAAGGAGGATGAGGTTACTACAACTCAGCATTTCGGATATGATTATTATTTCTGCATTACTTATTTCCAAGTGTGCTTAGATAATTAGCATAATGTTTATGACGTTTAAATAATGCGCAACAATCAAAGTATTTATAGTATTATAATCATATTATTATAATAATGAATTGTTGCCATGAAGCCACAGTTTGAGTACGTTTACTGAACAAACACAACTGAATGAACAACAGGTTGCTTCTCAAACTGTTTGACATTTGACATTTTTTGATCAAATATTTCAAAGAGTCCTCTCTCAAAGATTTGACAAGGTCTTTGAAGTCAACATCTGTAACTCTTCCATAAACAAAACGTGAGAGCATAAACACATCTGCCCGGTCTGGGCGTATTGACCAGTGGGCTGTACCTGCTCCATCGGGCTGGCGGGGGTCACGGTAACGATGCATGCGCAGCACGTGATCGGAGATCTCTCTGTCCTGCTCGGGATCCATCTGATCTAACATGATGAACAGAAGATCAAAACGAGACAGCAGGGAATCCTGCAGACCAATGTTCTCCATGGGGGTCTTATACTGGTCATACTGGTAAGAGGGAGAGATAAAGAGAGACAGAAAATGACTCATGTCAAGATACGTACACAACACAGATGTGACAATTTGTTGTGAACTGTGTACAGTTTAGAGTGCAGAACTTTAACTAGCAACACAAAAAAACATAAAGCCACCAAGTTTGTGATCATCAAAATTTCCAAAGTGCTTTAGACGGCAAACAGATGCAGCCATAACGCTAATGACAGACTTACCCGACCATAGACTGGGTTGGCAGCCGCCAGGACGCTGCATCGGGCATTCAGCCTGGCGTGGATGCCAGCCTTCGCGATGGTGACCCGGCCCTGCTCCATGACCTCATGAATGGCGGTGCGGTCCATGTCAGACATTTTGTCAAACTCGTCGATACAGACCACGCCCCTGTCCGCAAGGACCATGGCACCGGCCTCCAGCCTACGCTCACCTGACAGACGCGCGAACAGAAACAGAGCAGAAAGAACGAACGAACTTATAATTAGAACTTAGAGTTATGAGTGACATCTGTAATGCATACATAGAGCGTAAATGTTCTCGTAGAAAGCGGATCAGGTCGTCACACCTGTCTCCTGATCTGTGGTGACTGCGGCGGTCAGACCGACGCCGGAGGAGCCGCGGCCCGTGGTGGGAATAGCGCGAGGTGCTATGTGCAGCACGTAACGCAGGAGCTGAGACTTGGCAACGGATGGGTCACCTGGGAGAGAGAGGGCGTGTTAGCTTTCACCGTCTCTTAGTCCTCTGAGAGACAGAGCCCTATTACCCTGCTATTCCCAGGCACGGCGAGTGTTTGTATGTGGATATGGTAAACGGTTCTTACACCTTTAGCATGCGCCTAAACACAACCAAAAGACTGTAAGATTCAGAATGTCGCAAAGTTTCTTTTTATGTGTTTTTGTATAAATGATCCACATTATCATCAGTTGCTTCTGATGCATGGAGCAGCAAGGCAAACACTCATCTGAAATGGCTGTAACAGTGACATTTTCTACAGTCTGACAGAGGTTCAGTTAGCTAAGTTAACATATTCAAAGTCACGTCATTGATCCCTCCAGTGAACAGCTCGCCAATTCCAAAACACGTTTTCTAACTAACAAAAATTCTTCGCAATTGAGTTACATTGGTTTTTGCCCAACTGTCCTCTAGCCTTTAAACCAGTATGTCATGGAATGATTGTGATTTAATATTGTGTAGATATCAATGTCTCAACATTTTGGAGTGTTTAAATGCGACACCACACCTATGAGAAGCACATTGATGTCTCCACGGAGGCGCGACCCATTTTCCAGAACTTTCTCCACTCCACCCAGCAGCATACAGAGGATGGCCTTCTTAATGTACTCATGCCCATGGATACTGGGAGCCAAGGAGCGCGCCAACTGGTCAAATACAGCCTAGCCGAGAGAGAATGGATTAACATGTAATTATACAGAAAGACAACTATTCCCAACTCCACTCTTCTAACTGATGTATTATAAACACATCTGTCCCACCGACGTGAGCTGGCATCTACCAGCTTAATCAGAGATATATTTAGAGAGAGAAATCTGACATGATAGGTAATGCCTCAGGCACGAGTGGATGAACAATACAACAAAAAGAAAACACACGTTTCTTCCTGATTTATTTTCAAATACAATCATCCGATCCACACCAACTCTGATTTTTTTTTTTGAGAGGTTTTTTTTCCTTTTCTCCCCTCTCACCTTTGAATGGGACTTGCTGAAGGACCTGATCTTAGCAACGTCATCAGCGGAGAAAAGGAGAGAACTTTCCTTGCTCATCTGTTTGACCTGGCATGCTATCATTATGGTCCTAGACAGAAAAAAAAAAAGTAGAAAAAGTTGAGATATCAATAGATGAAACAACTGCAGCTAAATCACAGATCTGCAATTCTGACGGTTTGTGTTGCGTGGTCTTTTGTACAACACACTGTTGAGCCATTATTACTAGTATTCATTATTATACAACAGATCTAAACATCATCTTAGCTGTTGAGCTGTGGGGCTTGATTTATAGATAATCATTTAAAATGTATTCCGCTTTTGAACAATTCTGTATTTTATTTAAAAGACCTGAATGTCGATAACCCTGAAAACATTAAATCACTGTTAATCATTTGTAATTCTCCATGATTTCTCAAAAATTAACTATATCAGTAGGAAGCTACTGGTGGGTCAAAGAACAAAGCTTTTTGTGTTAAACTTGTCTAAAACTTGAGTGTCAGGCAAAAGAGGCCTTGGTCTGAAGATAATGTTACCTGAATGTACCCGAGGTGAAGCCACCCTTTTTTCCAGGCAGACAGCGGTAAGTACCGATGACCTGAACCCTGTCTCCAGGCTTCACCGTGTCCACCAGGTCATTGTCCAGGATAATGTCCACCGACCGGGGCAGCTGGCCAGCGGGTGCTTTCTCAGGCATCTCCTGCACAGTGATGGTCTGGTGATCCTTATAGATGGACAGACCGAACTCTGTCTCCAGAGGGTTGTTCTCCTCATCCTAGAAAGAGTACATCAGTTCTTATTTCATTTCCTTACATCATTTTTCCCTCTCTGACAGTTAAAATGTACAACGCTCTATCGGCAGGTGAAAAATAGACACTGTACTAATACAAGTCCCCCTTTGGACTTTATCTATTTTTAATACAGTGTACAACGGTCAAGATGAAGTCAGCTCATAAAAGTATCATATCAGGGTGTACTTTAACAACAAAGAAGGAACTGGTCAGGTTTCTGTATATCAGGGCCTCTGTGATTCAGTGGCTACAGAAAAATACCTTGGTGGGGTAGATGGCACTTGATGGGAAGGCATCGAGGGAGGTCATGTCAGTGTATCTGCGTTCCATGGTCTTCCTGGTGGCTGGGCAGTAATGGACACTGCGTACCACTTTAGGACGCACAAGAGAACCTGCGCACACACATAAATACCAGAGAGACGCATGATTTCAGCTCACACTCACAGACAATTCACATACAGCTGCCAAATCCTCAGTGACACTGCTGTAAAACCAGCTCAGTCTTTAGGTGATTAGTGTTTCCTCTGGGAAAAAAAAAAAGCCACAACTTAGTGAGGAAACAACTTAATAATTTCCGAAAAATAACTGCCAGAGTCTTTTAGATTCTGGATATTTTACAGCTTTAGCATATGCTATTACCTTTGTATTACCTAAATACCTTGAGTTTTTCATAAAAAAAAAAAAAAAAAATGACAGCTGTTGTAATTCCCCCCATTCTGCCAAAATACACAACTGCTAAAGCTAATTCTGGTATCTCTCAAGTGTCAGGATTCTGTGGCACTCACATTTTGTCACGATGCCCTCCACACACACCATGCTGCCCAGCAGGCGGGAGGTGAGGGTACGAGGGGTGACGTGCTTGTTGCCAAAGCTGCCCTCAAGCCCGATGAAGAACTCCTCACACTGCTTGGCATAGGTGGCGTCCACAGAAGCAACCACGTCTTTCAATGCCCTCTGGAATGCCAGGAGCTCCTCAAAAGCATTGTTCATCAGTCTGGAGGTAGTGGAGTGTCATTAATTAGTAACTCAGTTAATACTGAAAAAACATATTATGACATGACAATTGAAGCAATGAATAAAAGGTAGTCATAGTTAGTATTAGCATGAGGGCCGAAAATATTAAGTTCTGTTTACAAAATACAGTTAATATGCCTCGAGCATAAAGTGTTGCGTCATCATCGAACTTGGCATTTACGTCTTATTAACAACTAATATTAAACATTTGCAAAGTCTCTAGAGTTATGCTGTAACACTTACTTCGCAGCACGGACTTCGTTCCGGCGGCGCAGGTCGTTGATGTTGACAATGAGCCGGAATTTATTCTCGCTGATCATGTTTCTCACTTTACTTTGGTAAATGCCTTGATCTTGCTGAAAGGACAAGTCGATATGGAATGGCATCAGTTTAACACTGACTTCATAAATCTGCCAATCGCGTCTTCATTTGGCACTCTTAAGGGTAACAGTGCTTGGATAAACAATAGGCACAGCGGAACGTCTGCACGCAGGCTTCGCCATGTTTTTACTATTGCGAGCTCTGCAACACTTGGCCACACGTTGTAATTTCGGTGTACTGACACTCGCACAAACAAAAGTATGTTGGTAATGAATCTAGCAGTCAAATCTGCTGAGAGTTCACATTTTTTTCTCTAAAAAAAATGTGGATTTCCATTAATAATATTCTCATAACATGGACCGAGAGAGCACTGAAATGAAAACTGGTAACAATCTGAAAAACGTTGTCGTTTCTAATGATCGCTTTGATAATTTTGTCAATACTAATGTAAAGTTACAATGACTGGCTGATGACCAAAAGTTCGCGAGGTTGGAAAGTCATCGTGCCACTTGTTTAGTTTCATTCAGACATTAGAACAAGTCTGTCTCGAATACTATACTTACATCATCATCAAGGAAGTCCAAATAATCTCTCTGAGCCTCCCTCATCTCATGATCGTCCACAACATCAGTAGCCATTTCGGTAAGACTTTTCTATTCCACACGAATAAAAATTAAATCCACAAAACTATCGACGGGTCGTCCACCTTCAATTCCCCCAACACTTCTTTCTTCTCTCTGCGTTTTTCGCGCCACCGAGGTCTTCCCCGTGGTAGTACCTACTTCTGATTGGTCAGCTAGCCGTTATTTGATTAACATACCGGGTAATGTCGATGTAACTGTCCAATCAAATAGAAGGGCTGACATCCGTTCCAGCCCACCTACGTATTTCGCGCGAAAACTTCGATTAAGTGCGCCTGCGCCGACTGTCGGCAGCCTCTTGTAGCAAAATAATATCATGTAATATTTATGAAGTGTTTTCTGGTGAACTGTCCATTGCAGATTGCACTATGTAAACTAATCCTGGGGATTTCGGAGGAAATGTTTATCCTGTTAACTGAGAATGGGTTTCACTTCTTGTTATTCATGTCTAGGTCTTGAATCCGTCACTAGGTGGCGAGCACTTATGGGATCAAGCTTTCTAAGCTTTTGACAGACAACATTACTTTATTACCATCATTCAAGTTACGTTCATGCTGTGTCAATGACCACATCGATTTTTTTTCCTCGTCTTCTCACGACGAGATGTTATGAAGACAATGTTAACAAACTGTTAGCTAACTAAATGTTAGCCCGGGCCAAAGTTTTAGGGCGTGATTGTGATTGACGTGAAATGCAGCTCCACCCAGTCTTGTGAGCTTGTTTAAGTAGTGAGGGCACAGTTGTTCTGTGTTACCGGTTTCGGTCTATGCTAGGGCGGTAACCTACAGTTCGGACAATGTATATGTTTTAAAGAGGAACTGATATGTATTCCTTACTTAGATGAGCACAAGAGGATGTCTAGCCGTCTGTTACTAGAGCTTCTAGCGGTACGTCAGTGAGCCTTAAGCACCAGGTGATATCAAGGCAGGTGTGCAGGTAAGATGTCAAGTATCGAAATATGGGCAGGGGGAGGGTGCTCGTTAAGCATATAAAATGTATATGTATTCAGTCAACGCATTTTGCAGTCTCAGGGAACGTTTATTTCTCATATGCTATGGCTACATATAGATATATATGTGCACTTTCATCTCATACAGTATAGTACTTTTACATGTGTGTAATCACATACACGGTACAAAATCTCTTAATTCCATATGTTTAACATTTCAACATTACTTAGAGATAAGATGAAAGACAACGTTTTGGGTTTTTTTTCGCAAATTAGAGTTGGCAGCTCCCTGTTTATTCTGGCTTTTCATGTGTGTGGGTGGTGTTATGGGTACAGTAGTCTAGATGATGTCAGAGCATCACCTGTCTGTTTTTCAAAATAGGGGGTGTTATAATAACAATGTTCTTATACTGTTCATGTCTTATAAGAGAGTCTAGCCAGAGGCTTCCAACTAAATCTAATTCAAAATTCATTATTTACCTGTTTTTGTATAGTTCCACCTGTTCTTTTTGACACCAAGGTCAAGTAACCTACAGTGACTATATTTAAAGCATTTATTATATCAGTTACGAGGAATGTCAGAACACAAATGAAGCATCCAAACCCTTAAATATATAAACGGAGACTACAGTTAAAACAAACCTAGAAAGGAAGATAGATTACCAAAATTGAGGTTAAAATAACTACACCTCATTTACCTAACATTCGTGTTATAGAGGAAACCGGCCTTCATTTCTTATGATCTCTTTTGTTCTCTCCACAGCATATCCAGTGAACCCTTTCCTCCATATCCGTTATATTTCCATAGACACTGTATGTACCGTTGTTGCCTTCAACCCCTACAATAAGCCCTAACCATGTCAAGTGTTACCTTAAGCCGTCTCAGCACACTAACATTAAGCGTGACTCAACTGGGCCGTCTGCCTCGCCTCCTGGACTCCCTCCCCACCCTGCCAACACCCAAGGCAACCGTGATGTCCGCGGATGTGCCTGTCTTGTTCCGCGAGCCCTACGTTCAGTCAGGTTACCGCCCCGTGGGACAGGATTGGCGTTGCTACTTTCTCAGCCTCTTCCAGTGTCACAACGAGTCACTGAACGTCTGGACACACTTGCTGGCGGTCCCCGCCATTCTTCTCCGCTTCTCAGTTTTGGCGGGGGGAGCAGGGCTTACTCTGGAGGCTGCCTCACTACCTCTTTTTCTCTACGTGCTGTCATCGGTAACCTACCTCAGCTGCAGCGTAGCGGCACACTTATTGCAGTCGCACTCTGAGCTAGCGCATTACTCGTTTTTTTTCCTAGACTACGTCGGAGTGGCGGTTTACCAGTACGGTTGTTCGTTGGGCCACTACTTTTACTGTTCCAAGCCAACGTGGCGAGACAGCTCTGTGGGGGCGGCGTATCTGCCCGGTGCTGCACTTTTAGCCTGGCTGTCCTGCACCGGCTGCTGCTTCGCCAAGCTCCGTTATCGACGTCCATACCCTCCGCGCAGGAAGATTTGCCAGCTGATACCCACTAGCCTGGCATATATACTTGACATCAGCCCCGTGGCATATCGCCTTGTCGTTGGATCCTGGGACGAACCTGCGTTGGCGTTCCATGCCCTCCAGGTCGCGTTCTTTTTACTCGCTGCCTTCTTCTTCTCCTGCCCGGTCCCAGAACGCCTCTTCCCAGGCAAGTGTGACATTGTAGGCCAGGGTCATCAGATATTCCACGTCTTCCTAGTGATGTGCACGGTCTTCCAGCTTGAGGCAATCTTCAGAGACTTTCTGGTACAGCGACACACTGTGGTAGAAGTGCATGGAAGACAAAGCCTTCTACTGGCATCAAGCTCCTTCTTCATCTTGGTTCTATGCAGCGCGCTAACTGCGATGTTCATGCGCAAATGTGTTCAGAGGCAGCTACAGAGAAGGAGTGAGTGAAATAGGCTATCCAGATGTATATGTAAACACTAATTATTTATGAAGATACAGGTCATGTACCTACTTAGATATATATACATATAAATATTTGAACAAAAACGATGTCTGAATTTTTAGGACTGGTAAAAACAGATTTGGGTCCTTTTATGTATTTTTATCTCCTATGCACTGGTCCTGTAAAATGAACTTGTTTTCTTAATGATTTATGAGTGGTCAGTTGTAGCGGTCTCACTCACATTTTAAAATGTCTATCTTGTATCATCTGTATATTTGCCAACATACCCATGTGGGCCACGGCTATATGATTCTGTCCCTGGATGTATGTCCCACATACAGCAAAGGCTCTACAGTGTCAAGCAGCTAGCAGAAGAAAACAAGCATTAGCAGAAGGAGAAAAAAAAAAACATTGAATGAAGAATTAAAGCTGGATTGGGATTCTCTAGGCTGGGAATTGTGAGGGAGGGAGGGGGGGGGGGGGTGGGCGAACAAAGTCACTTTTATATTGCATTCAGCGCACTGATATTACACTGAGAAGCAGTGAAGAATTGGCAGCTTGGTACTGCTGCAGATCAGATTACTCAATCTGATTTACTCTTGGAGAACTTGAAGTGCCCCGGTTTGACTACATGACATTGTTGTCAGATGAGCTCAGAAACAAACAGAAGCCTGTTTCCGCAAGGAGACTTGCATGCAGTACTGTAGTTGACTGAGTTGTTGCTAGTATTATGGTGCATTTGTAACTGAAACCTGAAGGCTCTTAACCTCTGCAAAAATCAGTTCTCTAATGTTGTGATCAATACCTCAGTGAGTTGTGGAAATCAGCAATCAACCATGGTTCAATTTAGGACTGCATATGTATTTTTAGAGTGTTTACTTGAGAGAAAAATAATGTTTCTCAGGCAAGTGATGACGGTTTGTGTGAATGATGCAGGATATGAGTGTTATTTTGAATACAATATGAAATAAAAACATTTGCGTTGAGGAATGTACACAATATAAATTTAAAAAATAAAGCTACAGTTATTCAATTGTGGTCTGTCATCAGTTACAACTGGGTTATATTTCCTTAGATAGTAAAGCAAGTTATACCCAAGGAATTCCCTTTCATGAACTTTATTAAACCTACTCAACTCTGATCTTATTGCGATTGCTGGTCAACATAAAGCATTGATCCAGATTCAAAACCTACTCAGCAGTGATGGTCACAATACTTTCCTTGTTAATATCTTATGGACTTATCCAGTTCTGAGAAATAAACCGCTGAGCAATTTAGACCTAAGAAACTTGGCCTACGTGAGTGTCTAGCACAACAGAATCTTGCAATTACTTGTTGCCATGTTACATAATTACCCTTTTGTACCTTTCATATAGCTCAGAGTACTAGGTCGTCCACTCATTGGACTGAGGAAGGTTTACAAATGAATTATTGAGAACCAGTCCAATAACTGATTTTTGCTATGGTAGCATGTTATACTAAAAAGAAATTTGGGAGGGCAGTGATGTTTCACCTTACAATAGCAATGATTAAAAAAAATTAATAATAATAATAATAAAAAAAAATAATATATATAAAAGTGTTGTGTCATAAATTAAAAAGAGTATATTAATGTTTGTTCATGGACATATAGTTATATAGTGCATGTTACATAGTGCGTGTAATTTGCTGATAATGTAGTAATGTAATGATTATGTGGTCAATTTGTAATCTTATGTTAGCACTGATTCACTCAATCATAATAACAGAGATATCACCTGTTTCCTTCTGTTAAATATTTTACACAGTTTTGAAATATTTATCTTTCGCATCAATCATTTTCTTTCACAAAACGACGGAAGTACTGTCGTTCTCTCTACATGGAAAACCGGTGCAATTAGTTGTGTATAAGAAAAGGGCTTGACAACAACAACAACCTCAGATCAGTGAAGGAAGCTTTCAGACAGGTAATGATCAACACAGAAAAGGCTACGCTGTACAATTACAGGAATGGAGAATCAGGAAGTATCTCCTCTGGTCTGAAAAAAAAAAATGCACTTTCTTTTTGAAGAATGGGAGGCTGAGGACAGTGAAGCGCAGAACAGTGTACACGATGAAAGGGTTGTGTCAGCTCTGATGCCTTGAATAAGGTGAGAGAAACAGATGTCATGAGTGATTGCACTATTTATATGTTTGTGTGTAAAAAATACACCATCTTGATTATGTCTTCAATAATTAGCTCTGCCTTTAAATCTGTGATTTAAGGAGCTTTATATGTATACCTGTTCTATGACAGTACTACAGATTAGGCTGTAAAGATACCCTTTAACTTGTGTATATACGACAACCGAGTTGTGTGTGTTCGCTTGGTGATCCAAAAAGCTAGCTTGCTAATATATTTATCAGAAGACTGTTTATGAAACACTTCATTTAAAAAAAAAATGAATTAAAATGTACATTGTCATGTTTAGCTTCGCAGCATAAGAACGGGGAGCGTATTTTTAAGCCATTGGGCGAGGTTAATTATCTTTTGTTTGTGTTTCTGTGACTGTACTCTAGATTCCTGACATTGTTAACATACTCTTATACAATGTTGTTCACCTCTATGGTTAGCACAACATGGAATGCAGCAAAACACCTGTCTAACTGCTTATCCAAAAAAAACCAACCAAAAAAAAAAACCAGGACAACTTGAAATTATAAGTCAGTTTTGCTACTCAACTTTTGAAACTTTATGGATCTAATAAACAAACTTTTGACCCTAAACTTTGAGTTGAGCTTGCTCAAATAAAACTGTGAAGTAAGTTTTCTTCTTATAATTTTGCGTTTCCCATAGAACTGTTCTGTTCATTCTTTTGGGTTTCTCTTCTGATGATTGTATTGGTCGTCTAGCACTACAACACTGGAGTGTTTTCCTGTTCTTGAGTAGTCCTCGCTTTATAATGCCCATTATTCTCATTTGCTGGCAGAGATTGAATGGGCAGTAATGGCACCTATTCAAGAGGGAGCAATAGTTTTGTTCTCAGGCTACTCCTCATCTCTGGAGATCAGCTTCGTCTCCATCATCTTCCTCATCCTTTTCATCATACTCCTCAGTGTTTGCATCATGTGTCACCGGTAATGTCACCTCTTGCTTGCAAAAAGTATAGCTTAGAATTTTTTAAAAATTGGTTGAAATGGCAATAAATTTGTTGATTTTGTTAAGATCAGGGCAACTGTAAAATACGCATCTTCCTCTAATTTTTCCTGAATCAATGTTTATGTCTTTATAATGTATAATACAACAACGAAGTAATTACGACTTTGTTACAATGCTATGTATCAAAGTTAAGTATGCTATTCAACATTATGTGGGCATTGTGGGTTGAAACCTGCATGATAAGATCAACAGGCAGATTGTGTCGATTGTCTGTGAGTAATGTCACAACCAGTGGCATGTCCTCTGCCTATATTGGTACTGTGGTTAGACAGATTCCCAAGATAAGACATCTCAATGCACTGAGACTATTATGTCATGATGTCAAGCTACTTACAATACAAATTTCAGACTAAAGTGGAATTCTTTGAAATCTTAAAGAATGTCACTCAGTCTAGACTGTTGCCATGACACAATCAGATGACCAATAATGTAAAAACATACACTAACAAAGAGATAATGTTACTTGTATTAAGCAAAGTGAAACTACATATCCTGATTCATATCACGGGAAACCCTATATTTAATTGCTGATTAATCTAGTGATGTAAAATTGACTGACTTGTCAATGTCACACATCCTTTTCATACTCACTCATTGAAGAACATCACCTGACCCTTCAGACAGTGCTGATGTACAGAAAAATCAATCAGCACTCACAGATAAGGTGAGCAAGACTTCAAACCTAATAAGATCGTGTCATGTCATAGCTCCTAAATGTATTGGCTGCAGCATTTTTAAGACCTTGCATCTGCTGAAACAGATATTATTAGCCCTGCCTACGTCTGCTTGGATTTCGTTTTCAGTAGGTGTACGTGGATCACGTTACAAGTTAAAGAAAAAGGGAAAGGTACTTCTCAAAATGCATCCCTCAGGTGACAACGCTTATGAAGCATCGAGGAGGCGTCATTTCAAAAGTTTCAATTACTTTTTGATTATCTTTCAGTTGTTGTATCAGAATGATTCTTGTAATGAGTTTTAATGACCTATGAAATGAGTCTCCTCGTCAAAAGAAATCCGCCTAAGATCTCCAGTGGCCCTCGTCACGTTTAATCTTCTGTATTTCATTTCAGTGTTCCTGTGAAACTGCTTAGCAACCATTCGCTGTAATGTTACATAGATACTTCTGGCTAGTAAAGCCAGTTTGCAATGAGTATAATTCATTGCATTCTCTATTAGCAGAGCAATGCTCCATTGTGTTGTTTTCACATCAATCTTATTAGTAATCCATTACAATCCCTTTGTAGCTAATTGGAAAAAAAATCAGCAAGAGGCTAAAAATCTTCAACAAGTGAGTGTGCAAACTGAGCGAGAACTTGGAGGCCTAATCTGGAATGAATTTTGGGGGGGGGGGGTGCCTATTTAAATGTATGGATATGTCTACTTCCATCAAACAGGGTTTGATCTAGTATATATTAAAGTCCTCAAGAGGAAAAACTTGACAAAAGAATGAATGCTCAAATAAAACATCATAACAGAGATGTAACCACCACCTTGAAAAATCAGATTCTCCCCATAAGAGCAGAATTTCATGATGTATTGCTTGTTTGTGTTTTTGTTTTAATGTCTTCCCACAGGTAGTGTTTGCAGCTGGAGATCAAACCAGCAGCACTGACCTCACTAATGGAAATCATGGTTCGACCTTACATATTTTATTTTCCAAACAGGAGAGTGCATGATGTCTATCAGCTAATTTAATGTAGGCTGCATTTTGTGCACATGATCATATAATACGCTATTAGACGACGACAATCTCAAAATTGACATCATGCCAATGGACAATATAAGAAGAAATAAATATGACATGATAAATGGAAGGATTTTTTTTTTTTTTTGAGGAGCTCAAAATTGACAAAGACAACATTATATGTACAGATATCAGTCGAGCATGGTCCTTACAAGTCACATTTCTTTTGCATCTTTGTGTTCTCTTCTTTGTCTGTTCTTCAGCTATAAGTCCTCTTTATGAGAACTGGACTTCAGAGGCTGCAAACAGGCCTTTTCATCCTCAAAAGAGTCACACTGTTGTTTACAATCATCATACTAGACCTCATTCGCATTTTCGAGGTAATGTGACGTCAAGTAACAAACTGAGCATGAGACTTAGAAAGTGAGCCTCAGACTTAAAAAAAAAAATATATATATATATATATATATATATATATATATTCCATAAATGCTGACCAATTTAAAACAAATACTCAATATTGACTCCAACTGACATTGTCCATTATCTTTATCTTTTTTTCTCCATAACAGGTGGGTCACATGGCTATTTTAATCAGGGTGAACAACTGGAAATCCCCATAGCCTCTCTAGCAACTGCAAGCTTTTCAAACCTCTCTCATTTTCGAGACCTGCCACTGCCTCCAAAGGATTGCGTGGGCTCTGTTAAGGAATTAGACTCCTCATTAAGGGTGCAAGTTCCTTCTGAAACAGGTCCCAGTGTATCTTGGGATACAGAACATCAACTAGATTGCAATAATATAATCTCTGACCACATATATTCCTTAGCAGTACCAGATATCCTAAAGGAAAATCCTTATGAATGTACTTATGAATGTATTGACAAGGAAAGGGTTAATGTGCCCCCACCGTCAGTCTTCCTCGAGGACACCACTGAAGACCAACAGGAACAGCTGTACCAAACAGTGAAGAAGCCAAAGAAAGCTCCAGTTAATCAACCAGTCACACTCCTTGATGAATCATGTACCTTTCCCACAGAAAAGTCAATCACTTTAGCACCTCCTCCCTCAGCTGATGTTTTGACTAATGAGCATTTGAGTGCTATTTATGCTGTGGTGAACAAGAAAAACAAGAGTGCATGTAAGAAGGAGGAGCTCTCCATTGAACCAAGCCTCTGTGTGGCAGATGGAGGCCAGGACAGTGAGGATGGTGATGCTGTGATTCCTCCACCAGTTCCCTTTAGAACATGAGCCATAGAGACTTGATCTTATGTGTGCTCTGTCTGCTCAATGTTTTTTTTTTTTTTAATTCTTTTTTTCCCCCACATTCTGTTATTCTTCCATGCTGTGAAATCTGGCACACTAGCTATGTTACATAGAGTTGCAGCGTATTGTAGAACAAATAAAAACAGCTGTGAAGTACTTTAACATGAAAATGCATTTAGTCAGTCGCAGAAAAATACATGAATACTGTGTGTATTTTATTGTCTATATCCTCACGGTCATTGTGCACACTGCCTTTGAGATATCTCATGATTTCATGCATAAGACACATTTTGATATCATGAAAAAATGAAATTATCATCCTTTGCTATCTATCAATGACAACAATTTGACAGTTATTTAGGACTCAAAAACTAAAAACATGTCTCTGTCTAGACCTTAAATCCCTTTGCCTAGGACGAAACAGTCTTCTGTCCGAGCCGCTTGGCAATCGACATAGAAAGACTATAATCCCCTGACACTACATAAAGCATATTCATTTCCCTGTGCCTGTTTGCAAATAAACATGCTGTTCACGACAATGTCTACTCTGAGAATTTCGAACCAGTGGTTTGGGACGATTTGGGTGAAAGGTTACGCGCAGAGGCTGTGCAGCTGTCGTCGAACTGCTCGGCTAGACCTGTTCGTAAAATATCTCTGTTGGCTGTTCTAAACACGTAATTTGCCGTTTAGGTCAATATGAATTAAAACAATAACGACAGACTGAAAGTAGAAACAGCACGCGTTTTGTACAAAAATTGTTTTGCCGTTTGTCATACTCTGCAAAATGGAGCAAACCAATGTCAGACTAACGGGTTTTTCATCAGTGAAATATAATTCTTTAGCTCTCTGGGTAAAAATATACGGGCGGATATTTTGACTGAATGATTTTAGACAATGTCTTGCAGCTCTCTTAACACACGGTTAAACTGTTGTCATTTGAAGAGAGATTCTGGTCCAGTAACCTCTAACCCAAATCATCCGCTCGTGCATCTCCGCATTAAGCCACTATAGACTGGGCTCTGATATCTTGCACTGTGCCCAGCTGTCATTCGGCATAGCTGAACCATATGAACACACGTACGCGCCGTACAGCCCCCCTCGTCTCTGACTACAGAGGAAAACGGCTGGGACACCGATAGCGGCATCTCTCTTCAAAAAAACAACGGGTAAACCTTATGAAAAACATTGTTACTTACTAACACAATTCAGGACTGACCTGCTATGTTGATAATTTGGTTATTGTAATGTTGTTTTCGATATTTTTACGCGGCACTTCTGCATGTCTTCAAAACCGGTCAGATTTTAATCCTTTACAGGAGTATAGGCTCGAGAGGATTTCATTGAAATATATTCATTTTACTCGACAAATTCAGCATGCAAGAGTGCTTTGATACATGTATGGTTTGTGTGGATTTTTTTAAGTGGATATGTTAATTTGAAATACATTTTTTCTTGTAGTATTTGTGATCGATTACATTAGTAGTGTTGTATGTATCAACATTGGTTCGGCTGAAACTCGTGTACGAACACGTTGGCGTACAAGGGCGTGTACATTACAAGCACGATTCAGCCAATGAACGCATACCGCCCACCCACATTGGGTCGGTTGTTTACCGCTTAGTGTAAACGCCCAATGAATGGGCCTCAGCGAAATTACGGTTGTGCTTTCAAAGGATTTATATACAAAACGACTGTGTTTGTTGACTCATCACAGTGAAATCTATGCAATGAAATATGTAAACTTTAGAATGGAAAAATCTTTTCTTTTCGTCATCACCCGCTTTCACAGGAACATATGTGTGCAGAAATTTACAGCAATCTGTTCCTGAATCCGGTACGCGTTTTGGTTTCGACCGCGATTTTATTCCCCAGAGCCCTAGCTGCTGCATGTAAGAGGCTGATATAGAGGGGGTGTGTTGCCCTAAAAAAATAGACAAAACATGGTGCAATATCCAACGACCGTTGTTAGCCTGTATGTACTAGGCCTAGAACACTTTTTTGCAAGAGCTTCTTTTACGTTAAGTTGCTCAAAATAATGTTAAGATCAGATTTTTGTCTTAAACCATCTCATCTAAAGATATTTATTATGCTTTTGTATTTCAGGATAATCTTATCAGAAACATATGTATACTTAATTTGATGAGATCTGTATCGTTCTTTAAATGTCTGATGGCATTTCCAGCCCTGGATTTGGAATCATTTAACAATCCAAAAAGGCTTGTTAGGATATATGACTGTAAGTGTGTAATTCCTTTCTCATTTTTTTCGGTGTGGAAAGGGAGAACTGACTGTGTGGTTCAGTTCAGACCAGTTGGCATCCGGTGAGGGGCACAACATGGCAGCTGTGGAGTCTTTAGCTGGACGAGGTACGATGCAGCACAGAGCAGAGGGAGTGGATGATTTGGTAGGTAGCACTCTTCGGTTTTATATCTAGTTTCTCACCCATCAGTAAAAGACAGCATTAGCACAAAAAAAAAAAAAAAAATATATAACATGTTACAGTTAGTCCGATACAGACCACAGATTTATATATATATATATATATATATATATATATATATATGTATATATATAAATCTGTGGTCTGTATCGGACTAACTGTAACATGTTAGAGACATATTGACTAAGTGGATCCATCAAATGTCTCTCTTCTTCGAAGGATTGACTTCCCAGCACCTTTTTATTTTTTTCTCTATTTCACAGTGTGCAGTGTCTTACAACGTGCTGTCTCGCCATGGTTTTTTTTTTTTTTCACAGATCTACATGCAGTGCTGTGGACAGGAGGATGTGAATATTGATGAAAAACATAGCCAGAGCACCGTCTTCCTTCAGGCCGCTACCTCCTCAGCTCACCACACCGCTCCACCAACCCGCCCAGCACCTTCAGACGTGGACATAAGCCACAGGTGAGGGAGCCCAGGTGTCCTTTTTTCAGTTCCTTGAAATTGATCTTTGAGAGTCTGAGATCTCAGAGGATTATCAGCTACAAACACATTCCAAATGCTCCTGTGTAATTATTGTATGGTTTAGGAATGCCCCAGGAACGGTTTGAAAGCCAGTTTGCATGACATGGAGTTCTGTGAGAGTGCTATACATTGTGCTTGTAATTAATAATTACAAGAAATAACTCATCACACTTTGGTAAATATGGCTGGTCTTAAGAGATTTTTTTGTATTAAGTATTAAGTGGAACTTAACCTGATTTTTGCTTCATCAGAGCTTATGTAGTGGATGTTGTCTTTTTGATTTTGTTATGTTAGTCTAGTCTAATCCTATCGTGATTCAGTTTTTCTTTCCCGGTACAGTCCTGGCCAAATCTGTAATGATGCTTGATAATCTTGATATATTTTAAATGCTTCCTCCTCAGTTATAGGAGTCCTGAGTCTGTGGAAATGGACGAGATTATGGCCGCAATGGTGCTCACCAGTCTGTCCTGTAGTCCAGTGGTCCAGAGCCCCCCACAGAGGGACCTCCTGCCAAGTAAGCTGTTACCACGGGAACCTGAGAAATTAGCCAGCCTGGCTGACTGCAAAACCTATTTCCTCGTACAATGTGTGCTTAGGCACTTAGTACAATAACTTCAGTCTCTTTCAGGCAGTTTTAATTGCACTGTGACAGGTCTGCAGCTTAATTATGTAGACATCTTAGGTCATATTTATTTGATTAGACTCTCTCAAACCATACAGTAAAAATGAATATGTCATCAGTGGTTTTGAGCAAAACCCAGCAAATGAGATATGGAATACATACAATGAAAATGCATTACTTTGAGTATTGTATTGAGCTACAGTTGTACTCCAGAATGCCACTCTACGCAACAAGATGGCACTGTATAGTTTCCACATAAAGTAAGGTTGCTATGGATATGCTTGCTCGTGCATATTGTCAGAAACACTTCTTTTATTTGTAGCTGCAGCTGGAGACATGGAATGTGGAGGGGGAGAGCTCTCTGACAGTGGCAGCAGTGGCTACTGGAGCTGGGACCATGGCAGTGTAAGCCCCGCCCCTTCTCCTTCTGTCACTGATACTGACGGAAGCCTCGGTCAACCAGCAGATGAAGGCCTCCAAATGGAACAGGATCAAGGGTCATGTGACGAGACTGACGTCAGGAGGTCTAAGGTGAGAATAAAAGTCTTGTTACTGTACAGAACATAGGAAGATGTTGAAGAATTCTGAAAACAAAAGAAAACCTCATCACATCTCATTATATCCTATTCAGTTTGACACTGAAATAAATTGTTATTTCTTGTCTCTCAGACTTCCAGCAGGGGGGCATACAGGTGTTTGTGGCCTAACTGTGGGAAGGTGCTGACATCACGTGTTGGGATGAAACGGCACATCTGCATTCTCCACCTGGGGTGAGTGCATTTGCATGAGTTGTTTTGGATCAGAGGGATGTGTCATAATTAATGGTATGTTGCATCGGATTTAAATTGCAGAGTGTAAATGAAAAGTGTCTCAAACTCTTCTACTGCAGTTTTGATAAAAAGTAAAGAGTAGCAATTCACTAAATTTGCTACATTATATTCAGTTTCCTGAATACCTGAAAAGGCTTTTTAAAACTTAATTCAGAAGCACTGAGTAATTCTCTTCTTTTCTACCCTCTTGCTTTCTCTTTCTCTCAGTGGTGGCTCCGATCAGTCCCAGAGGGAGGAGGACTTTTACTATACAGAGATCTCCTCAGAAGAGGAGGATCACGCTCCATGCTCTCCTGCTCCTTCGTTCTCCAGCGGAGCCTGGTCCTCCTGCAGCTCCTCACATGGGCAGCCCACCCCCGGTCCCCACGGCACTTCAGCTCAGTCCAGCCCACTCAGCCAGTCTGCCCCTAGCAGCGTGTGGCAGATCCACACAGAACATCTCTACCAGGTCACAAGCACATTCTTGCTCATGTCTATATCTAGAATCAGTTGTGTTACGCCAAACCTTGTGGAACGCGGTTTACCACCACAAAATAATGATCATACATCTATTTATTTATGAGGGTTAGACATTTTTGACATACCTCATCATTGTTTGACTATGCATATTTTTGGGTTTGAACACAAAGCGTTCTATATTTACACTATTTTTTTTTCAACATTGGCTAACATTGTTATTTCATTCCTATATAAATGATCTTTTAAAAATCATTTTTAAGTTTTCTGATGGTTTGCCTCTTTGTCATTATCTCTTTGGGAATCTTGTCTTGAAAGTTACATGTTGCTGCGTGAACTATATATAACTGTAGATAGCTTGTATGTGATATTAGTATGTTTGAAAATATGTTAGTCTGCAGTCACACGGTCCTCAGCAGTGTGTCATGTTGTCAGACAGAGTATGAAGACAGCTGCCTCAGAAAGTCAGCCTTGTTCCTGATTTATGTGTCCATAATATGACAGAGTTCCTTTGACATTCAGTTCTCACAGCCTGAAAGAGACTGACCACAGAATCCTGTGCATTCTCTTATTAGTCAAAGCCGCGAGCGTTGTTTCCGAGACAAAAATACTGCTTTTCTCTCACTTAGTTGATATTTATAAATTAGTGCAGATCTTGTTCTAAAATAGACGATCCCACGTGGCCCCAAAATGTATTCAGAATTTGTTTTTTCTCCCATTATTGTCAAGTAACAACACTTGCTTAATATAACTACGTGAAAAATTATTTGGAGCTTCAAAAGATTTCATGTACATAATTACTGTTCAGATCACCCATACTGTTTAGACATACATATCACACATTTCACTACCGTACAGTATACGGAATGAAATATTTTTAAAGAAGCATGTCCATAGGACGAAAGATATATTCCAGTTTTATGCGGAATACCTGAGTTATTATGATTTTATGCAAAACGCTCACGTATTCTGGTTATTAAACTGCTCATGTGTTGGCCTTACCGCAGTAACCACCTATCACCCACCTTTTCCCTATAGTGTTGTGTATATAAACACGGTCTTTATTGTAAGGAGGTGTAATGTAGCATTTTACTCAAATCTTAGAACTTTATGTCTGTTTATTTCAACAGGCATGTGCACCCATCCAGGTAACTGTGTCCCCAGGGTCGCCAACATCGTGCGGCTGGACTCCGCCCAGTGAGCTCCAGCAGAGACCTCAGGTGGGTCATTGTCTCTGGTGCCCCTAGTTTGAGATGACATGAAAGCAGTGGTCAGATGAAAGTGATGTTCCAGGGTTTGATTTGAAGCTTTTCAGGCCAAAACATGCCCTACTTACTCCAGTGATATTGCAGTTGCAGGATATTTTTGGCTCTCTGTGTGCATTTGGTCCATAGTTCCTAGTCATCTTAGCTGATTTTGTAGTTATTTTGGACGCAGCCCTGAAGGGAGAAGACTGCAGTTTAAGTATTATGCACCTCAGTTTGTAAGGAAAAGAAAGGAGATTGGGTGAGGGAGGTATTAGATGCATTTCAGGCTGAAGTGACGAAAACATGACAGGAACAATCTCTCACTAGTGGTATCTTATAGTATCCTACATACAATATGTGTGTTAACGGTTTTGTATGTGAGTGAGTGAGTGTGTATGTGTTTGTGTGTGGGTTTCAGTACAGTTTAAATTTGTGTAATTGTTTTGCCCCCTTGCCATAAATGTACCTGTGAAATACTTAAATGAAAGACTGAGATTGTAGCTGAAGTAATGTGAATGATAATGGTTGGTAACAGCAGTACTTCAAACAACTGGACACTCTCAATTCTCATCCCTCAGGTCCCCTCGTCTCGCAGCCGATCAGTCAGCGTCGGAGAGCAGTGGTTGCAGCGCAACAGCGCCCCCACCAGATCACAGACCATGAGTGCATCTCCCTCCAGAGGCCACTGCTCATTCAGGTCAGTGTTGCTCCACCCTCCGTTAAAATCTCTCCACAAAGCACATGTTTACTGTAGCTTGGATACGAGGGTATGAATGAAGAAGTGCCCCACACTTACAAATTATTTAGACATTTACTTACAAATAGACTGTAAACAAAGTATGGCTGCGATCGTTTAAGAGCTCATTTAGCATGAACGATCTAACAGTCCTGCAATTACTGCCTTTGGATAGTAAGATATGGCTTATTGTATCTCCCACGTGTTCTGACTAACCAGCTCTGTCCTTTCACAGGAACAAGGTTATTAGTATTTGTATGAGCCATTATGATATTATAACATAGATACAATATATTACATTTATTTGGAAATATGAAATTAATGTTTTGCTCCCTGTTCTGTTTTCACCAAAAGGAAAGGCAGAGGTGAGGCCAAAAAATGCCGGAAAGTATACGGCGTGGAACGTCGGGAACAGTGGTGCACCGCATGCCGTTGGAAGAAAGCATGTCAGCGCTTCCCTGACTAAAAAAACAAACAAAAAAAAAGAGGAAAAAAAGACTTTTGGAGAGAAGGGGGGAGTCTCCATTTTTTTCTTCCTTCTTCTGACTATTTCTGACACTGTAGTAAACATCAAGAAACCCATTTTTCCTGTTTTTTTTGTTTTTGTTTACCTGCTTTTGATTTCCCACAAGAGTAAAAGTGTTTTGTTTTTGTTTTTTTTTATTTTATTTTCCCTCTAAGTGAGCACTGATGCTGATTGTGCAATGTGGTAGGCCCCCTGATCCTTTTTTTTTTGGGCAAACTTAGCCTTCACACAAAGTTTAAAGTGTCACACGTTTATGGAAAGTGTTGTTTCTCCTCCCTATGCTACTCTTCAGCCTCACCTGAGATTATTTAAGTGGTTGTTATTTTAGTGTATTGTAAACAATATATTGACCTAAACTTTTTTATGGTTTTTTTTTTTTTCTACTGTCTTTTTGTTTGTTAGCCTGAAAGGTCTCATGTCATGTATGGTCTGTATTATTTTTTTAAGTATTTACTCGGATGTATGGAGTACAAAGACTTTTTTTTTTTTTGACCAAGGGTCCAATGTACAAAAAAAAAAAAAAAACTCACAGCGCTTCCTAATCATTCAGACTGCCAGAGAAATGGCTATGGTGCACTTGAGTGGTTGCCCGAACAGATATTTGTCATATTTTTGACCAGAAATGTCTTCTTTTTTTTTTTTTCTTTTGATAGAGACCGTGTGCAGCTATGACTTACTGACTGAATACCAAAGTGTTATTGCAATGGTGATACAAAGGGAGTTTTGATTTATTCCTTTTGTTAGTAGCTAATCATCAACCCAAAACAGTATTGCAGTCTTATTTGTGTAAAGTTGGACCATGCCCTTGGGAACATTTAATACTACAGGTTTTGAAGTTACAACAAAATACTGTGGAAAAAAAGACATTGTTAAGTATGATTAAAAATCACATATATCAAAAACAAAGGAGGGTGAAACACTGGTAATTTCTGCATGACAATCCACAGGAGAAATAGTAAACTATTTTATTGTGTTTTTTTGTGAACTGTTCCTATATATAAGCCTTGAAATTATTAAAATTTGGAAATGTAATGGTAGTAATTGGAAAAAGGGAAAAAAAGATATCTTTTAAATGCACAGTTTTAACAAGTAAGTATGCCAACACATCCAGCGTATACATAAAAGGAAAGAACACTGATTTACACTTTATCAACCTTCTTTGTTACCATTTGATTGATACTCACTCAAAATAACCCTCTGGATTTAAGCGGTAGAGATGGTATGACAGGAAGAATGGTCACAAACTAATCTCATTTGTATGTATACAACTAAACTCAATATGATAGACAGCATGCAAAATTCATTATTCGTCTTTTTGTTTGTTTGTTTTTGAGCCGCTATTCTTCCCATTTAAATAAATGTCAAAATGATATGGAGGACACAAAGGCTTTCTGCAGGGATGGTGTGTTCCAGGAATAAACCCCAGAGGGCGGTGTTGCTCATCGGAAAGGCTTAGCAGAGGCATAAGAGACTAGTCTCTGCAATACTGTTCCAAGAACATGTCTGTGTCCTAGACATAGCTATATTGTAACAAGCTCTAAATTTTCAGACATAAACTATATCCTACAACTACACCAAAGGGTGACCTGTCAATTTCCCTGAAGGAGTTAAAAAAAAAAAAAACTCCATCTTGTGCCAGTTTCGAGAATGCGACCGCTAATCTAAGCAGCCTTAAGCACTCAGTAACATGGATGTCATTGTCTGAATGAATGAGTCTATGAAATAGACCAGTGTGCAAAACGAAACAAAAGTAAAGTGCGCTTTAGTCAAATGCTTCTCTCTTATGCGAGGCATCAATACGAAAAAAAGCAGCTTGCTGAATCACCACAGGCATTCAACACGTTCTTAGGCTTAATGTACATTTTGTACGTCTGTTTCAGCGATGTTGAAAACTCTGTTCATTTTTATTTTATTTTATGAATCCTTTATGTTAGAGTAAAGCAATAAAACATGATGCCAGACAAAACCCGCGGGAATTGTCATAATTAAATGCGTAGGGCTGACAAGGGCCTTACAAATGTGACTCTTCATGGCTTGGTTTTGCGAAACTGGTCATTTCCTAAAACGCCTGCTAGGCCATTTAGTTGTAGTGTCGCAGTGTTTTCATCCGCCAGGTTTATACATTTTGCTATGTTGCGTCATACCTCTCGTCGTCAATTACATTTGTGTGTTGGTAAACCACTTAATTCCAGTTTATCCACCAGCCAAACAGCTGGTCATTAGTCCCAAAGTTGCTACTTACGATGATGGGGACTTGGCGGTAGTTAGCTAGCATTGTTGCACAACCGTAGCAAAGATCATTTAATATGCAGCTATCGCTAAGATATGTTAATTCGTTGTTCTTAATTGGCTATGAGAGCATCTTTATGTAGTGTTAACGATTCAGTGCGAAACTGCTGATGCCCAAACGATTATCCTTTATGTTTAGAGACCAATTTTTAACGATTTCAATGTATATTTGTAATGATTTCAAAATCAACGCCGAAGCCCTTTTCATTATCTAGCATTTACACACCTTATTCGTTTATTATTATTTTTTTCTTCTTCTTAATAATTCTGTTCAGGTTTTCAGTGCCGCTGAAAGCATCCGTCACATCCTCTCCTAACTCGCATGTAAACGATCCATCCTTGGTCCCAAGAAGGTCAAAATTGACACGAGAACACTTATATTTCTTGGGATTCATTTAAATTATGTGTTTTGGAGATTGATTGATCAGATATGCATTCCAGTCCTGTACATACTCACAATATAGTTTGGGCTACACCTTCTGACATAGTTTGGTTCACTATAAAAAAATATATCGATGTAGCTAAATTTGCGGAGATTGTCCTGATTTCTGGTGTTGGATATTCAGTAGGCGATTTGTAGGGGGATGAGGGGGCATGCCATCCCCCTTCTTAGCAAAATGACCAAAATGCACCCCCCTTGATAACCTGTCATCCCCCTATATACTCTATAGAGTTCTGTCAGTGACCATTGGGCCATCCCCCCTGTTAAAAAATAAGAAATCGCCTACTGGGCTTTTTGAATTCAACTTAGTTATGTATCGTTTTCCATTATATATTACCGTGCAGCAAAGACAAAAGCATGTAGGCCTAGTGGTACCTAGATTGTGAATATACACAATGCTGAAACGCCTAACCAATCAGCTTCAAAGACTGGATCTATCTATTTTATTAACAAAAACAATCAACATTACTCATCAACAGCATGGGTTATCAAACACCATTTTTATCTTGCAAATTTTGCCATGAAAATATCAATTATACTGATGAACCTAAAACATTCCTTGGAATTTATCGATACAATGTTGGTTATTCGGTTTAGCAAGTTCTATTTTTTTGGTTCATGGTGAATGGTGGCTGTTAAAATGGTTGTGTCTACAGAGCGGTTGAGGTTAGTGGAGAGGTCAACAGCTGCGACAAAGGAATCTACACCTCGCTCTGCCTTCGGATTCCTGCTGAGAGGTTGGTGAAGCGTCCTGTGCGGCCGGTTAGGCTGAGGTACTGCCTGAGCAGCTGGCTAACCCTTTTCTGGTTGTTCCACTTCCGAGCTGACTTCCGAATACCAATGAAGCCTCCGTAACGTTTCTGCAAAGGCCTTCCAGATCCCACCAGCTTCCGGAATCCATGGCGGCCCCTCATGAAGCCACCAAAGCGTTTGGCTAGGTTGATGGCTGCCTCTCCGTCACTTTCCTCTCTTTCATCAACGCCATCCCCTTCCTTCTCTATCCTCGACCCGATTTCCGAATCGTAGGGCGTCCCAAGGCGGTTTGAGGTCTGCTCATCAGCAGACTGCTGGCTCTCGAGAGCTTGTGCCGCGTGGCGGAAACGTTCCAAAGCCTCTGAGTACTCCAAACCCCCATCCTCATCCTCAAAGCTCACTGTGGCCAGAGGCTGCACGTCCCCCGAGCGTTTTGATGTAGCCTCCTCCTGTGGGAGTGGAGGGACCTGTTTCAGGCTGACTGCCTGGTTGCATAGATCCCAGGCCAAAGATGGAGAGGTCTGGGACTCACATTCCAACAGACATACCTGACAAGACACAGTGGACATCTCATGAGTCAGGGACAGCAACTTTACCAGAATCACCCCATCTATGTAATGGACTGTGAAATGGTATGTGTAAGGCCCTGCTCTCTCAGGCAGAAGAACTAAATGGAAATGTTCATTTTGTCCCTTATCCGTTTCAGCTAAGCCTTTACAGAGATTCAGGTCTTTATGAAATTGTTCATCTGTGACACTGTGTGTAGGGGTTTGTTTGTACTTCACGGTGCTGATGTGTATAACTGTAGGTGTGGGCTAATCTGTGAAGCACGTTGCAATTAAAAAGTCATATTCTACTGCGAACAGAGATCATAAATGGAAATGCACTATAAGAACCTGAAATGGAAACCGCATGCATTTGCCCATGAAAATTAATGATCTGTTACAAATGAATTGTGGACAATGAGGGTTTTTTTTTTTGTTTTTCAGAGCAATTCAGAGCATCTTTGAGGGACTGTGGGATAATGTGGGTGTGTGGTCTAGTGTGTGTGTGTGTGTTATTTGATTAAGTATATGAAGGTCCACCTACAAATTGATTCATGAGGCAAATCTGTGAGAGTAAATGTGTGTTTGTTCTAGCACGCAAACAACATTGTGTATGTTATGTTTGTCCTTGTGATTCTGTCATGGAGAGATTAGGCCTGAGGGGATCCATCTGGAATTCATAAGGATGCCTTCGCTAAGTGTCAGTCACTTCTACCCGCCACATCTCCGACTGATAATACTGCAGCAGCCAATTACATGCACATATTACCCCAATCAGTCTAGACACAGCTGTTTGGTCTATAACGCCATTAGCAGCAAAATTACAGCTATATTGCGATATCATGCCTTTTAGCAGAAAATGCCATAATTCAAAGGATCGATTAAATATTCATTATGCACTATACATCTACACTATGTGGAGAAGCAATGTATTGGTACAGTATGTCTCTACTGTTGATCACTGCACACTAGCTCGCTATTTGTCGTTTATTTTTACAGTATCAAAAAGTGCTAAATGCTAGATATAAAGGATGGACTCAACAGTCTCAACAGTCCCTCAACAGGATTCATCAGTTGCGCCTTGTGCCCTGATCTCACATTAGGTCAATAATAGGGAGATAGCAGCACCCTCCTACAATACTGCTGGGGGGGGGGGGGGTGCAAATGTAATAATGACACTACTCATGAAAAGTATTGCATTATCTTAGGCTTTAGACTGATGTAAATGAATGAAATGGTTCCTATGCTAAGTGTGAAGTGATTTATTAAGTTTACCCATTTGATGCTATGGATTACTACATGTTACTTGGATTTGGTCTTTCTGACAAAGCTCTAAGTGAATTAATTTCGTTACATTTTGGGAGGTAAGTGATATCAGAAAGAATAATTATTCCCAGTGGAATTCCTGAAGGGTCAGTAATTCTCTTCTGTTTCTAAGGCCTGTATTTTTAGGGTGAGTATACTACACAGTTGTGTTAACTGTGTCAGCTAATATTTACAGATGCCAGTGCTGTGTTAAGGACATCACCTGAAGCTATTCAAGCCCTTTCAATCAAGGCTCTATACAGAATTCTATCGAAAAAAAGAAATTCAGTTGTAGTAATAAAATAGTAAGATGTTCATTTAAGTTTTTATTTATTTATTTATTTATTTATTTTTATTAAAGCCCTAATAGTGGATCTGAGGGAAGTCTGGGACAGTGCTCAGATATTCACACTCAGTCTCTTTAAAGAACAGGAGAGAGAGATTGTGGTGTGTTTTCTCACCAGTGTGTTGAAGGCTTGCTGCTCAGGTAGCAAAAGTCCACAGGCTAAACAGTCCCCCTGGCAGTCACAGTGTCCCTCCACACACAGGCAGAGGAGTAGCAGGGTCCAGAGGGCCGTCTTCATGACTTTCTTCTCAGAATGTACCAGAACAACGTGCACAGCACTGCAGCCTTGGGGTCACCTAAGTACAGAGAATGAAAGGAACAAAGATGTAAAAAGTTAGAAGTATTGCATTTTCAAATACTGTGGAAACTCATTATGTTAACTGGAGTATGTGATATGTCTTTACTGTTTCCAGTGGTTTTGACACTTATGGACTCTTATTTCCTCTAAGAGTGGAAATCATTGATATTAGATAAAAGTCACGTTTCCTGTCAGTTTCCAAACGATGATGTGGTTCTCAGTTAAAATGAAATTTTGACCGGAGTCGTAATTTATGTAGGCTGTTTATTTAGGCTGGCTGCCTTGATTAAGATGAACTCGCACGCATTCTACTGTTAAACTTCAACAGACAATAGACTTCTACGGATTAGACCTCAATATTGCATGTGTTTTTCAGAAAACAATAACAATAAACCTATGGCAGATGGTTCAACAAACACACATCAAAATTTTTTTTACCTGTGCAAGAGAATCGGTGAGGTATGAAATGAACTGTGAGTGGGGATGGAGCATCATAAGGCGTTATTTAATTCTTCTACTTTACTGTTTTCTACCTGCTTGTGCTTCTATCTCACGTCAACACTTATGATTACCCCAACCCGCAGTATCAGCTGGGATTCCTCTATACCTTTTCATTGACAATTTATTTAGGACCAAGATGTTCAATTTTATTTTCTGAGAGCTGTTGTGTTGGCAGCGTCTCCGGGTAATTTCTCTATCAGCCACTAATCAAGGCTTTAAAACTCAGGTGGGATGACTCTCGAGCCAATCAGTTCCTTTAATCACAATGCAATCAAAACCTGTACACAAAACAAGAGTTTCCCACAGGAGTTTGAATATTTGTTTTATAGGTTAAAAAATATCAAGCGTGAAGATATCAAAGACGTCCCCAGAACACAAACCAGCAAAAAAGAGCCACTGTGAATAGTTACAACAACCAAGAGCTAGAACTGTGCCCTATCATACATAATATGAACCTTCTGACACCGAAACCAAGGCAGCATAAAGCGTTCGACAAACACAGAAATGTATACGCAAGTTCTCCTCCAAACCATATCAGCCATGTGCTATAAATTGCTCTGACATACATGAAGCGCACTTTGAAAGCATGGCTCTCGATTAACAGTTAACATAAAGGGAAATGAATGCTGGAACAATGTCTCTCCATAGGCTTTAGAATGTCCAAAAACCAAAGTACTCCACCTCCTTTCCTACCTTATTGAACTCTGAGTCTGGATATCATTAGCTAGACTCATCATCATCCTTAATTGATATTTTAATCAGTGCGTGTTGTGTAATGAGGAGGAAATGAGAGACAGAAAGAAAGAAAGAAAGAAAGAACGAAAGAAAGAAAGAAAGAAAGAAAGAAAGAAAGAAAGAAAGACAGAAAGAAAGACAGAAAGAAAGAAAGAAAGAAAGAGAAAGAAAGAGAGAGTGAGGGAAAACAAGAACACTGCTGCCGTCAAGCTCTGAGTCACCCACCTCACCAGCAAATATTAGTCACGACGAGATTAGAACCAGAACACACACAGACACACACACACACACACACACACACATTCATCCACACAGACACACACATCATGCAGGACAGCCAGCACAATACTTTTTTTTTCAAATACTAAGATAGCAAATCAAATCATAAATATTTTCACAATTTCAAAAAGTTCACTCATTTCAAGTGTCAAAACAATTCTAACACCAATTACAACTCAGTGGAGGAAGATATGAATAACGTAGTTTGCTGGCTATTTTGGCAAAAAAAAAAGAGAAAAAAAGTATGTATATACATCATAATTGTGTTTCCGAAAATCTCACGCTCCATAAATGCTGCCTGATGATTTTTTCCCATCAAAGTTAATTGATGGAGACACTTTTGTATTATGTTCCCTGCCATAATCTCCTATTAACTGTGTTTGCTGGAGATAAGGGGGAAATTACAGGCAGATAGTATGAGACCACAGGTTACACAGCACGAGGCAAATGAACTAACCACAAAAGCTCTCAACCATCATTCCATCAGTGTCAGTAGGTATTTTACCACTGAAGGCTTGTGGTGCAAAGCACATTGTGTCACACAAAGTTTGGCTCATTCTAATAACTATTTTTCACTATCTGGATGATACTTTAACACCACAGTTAATGTGTGATAGCACAATGCTATGAGCGCAGCGACGGCACTTATATTGCATATTTATGGATTTTAGGTGACAACACAGAGTGCACAAGATGGTCTAATGTATTTCTCTCAAGGGAATCTCTAGTATAAGCTGATCTGGAGCAAGTGTGTTGCTGACATGTAACACTAAAACTGCATTTCACGCACACACACACACACACACACACACATACAATGAAAAATTGTTAACGATCATGAATGTGATTATTAACAGTACTTTGCAGTGTTGTGACAGAGTTTCTGTCTGTTATACACGTGTGTCATGGCATCTTTTCCAGTTCTCCCCACTCGCCCAATATTTTAGGCACAGGCTACGTCGGCTGTGGCAATGTTACCCTGAGGTAGAGATGTTCTGATTATGGCTTTTTTTCAGGAGGAAGCAATTCGAGAGGAAAAGACGAGTGAGATGATGAATCTCGGAGAATATGTCCGATCCGATTTGCGATGCCGGTTCTCTAGCTCCAAGAGAGAAGTTACCTGATGGTATCGTTTTTTAGTAATTACCAGTTTAGCAACATTCTCAATTTTGCTGCTGTTTGTGACGGTGTTAACGTGTGACTCGAAAATCATATTAAAAGTTCATTTCATACAGTTGTGTCTGACATCACTCTGACGTGAAATCTGCGCTTTATGTGACTTGGTTAAAAGTATACTTAAGGATACCATCATACAGTATTTGTGGTTTATATCAAATTCTTTTGTACATTGTGTACCATGCAATTTTATATTTTCAAGAGAGAAAATGTGATTCTAACTTTTTTTAGGGAAAATAAAAGATTTGCACAGTACATGGCTATATTCTCTTCATGCATCTTTGTAAAAAATCATATTTCGTTCTCTTCGTGGGATGCCAGTACAAATAAAAGAGAAGATTTCATTTGTTTCTCTTGATAAAAATAGGTTTCTTCACTTTTCTCATGTTAGCACGTAACCTTCTGAATTGAAACACACCTGAGTACCCATTTACCAAATTATGTTTGACAGCCCACCTGTTTAGACGTGCAGAGAAATTCTATTTGTGTCTTGTTGTTGCACCACATTTAAATCACTGCTCTCGTCTTCTCTGTCAGAACAATCTTCGCTCAGAAAAGAATGGATTTACACAATTGGCCTAATTGAGGACAAGCTGATTGGCTGAAGGCTTTCTCTCTTCAACCCAAAGCTTGTTCTGCTCATCAATTTAAGGATGATAATGGTCTAGCTCTGTGCTGATGAAAACAGCAGCAAGAACTTTATTATCTATCACTTTTACCGCTGTCTGTGATAATTACTCATTCTAGTACCTTCAAGAACGTGCTCACATGAAACAATTTGCCACTGATGCCACAAGAGACTCAAATTTTGAAACCCTGAGAGCGAAACTAATGTAACTTAAATGAGTGATTCGAGGGATACTTTAAATAAATGTTTGCAAAAATCTCAGTCTCTTACAGCTATTTGGCTATTGCATCTTGACTGGATAATTACAGTGATTAAGCAGGGTATTGTCTAAATCTGTCCCTAACCACATAGGGACATGGTCTATTATCAGAGACCTAAATGAATCAGCACTATATGTGTAAACACTACAGCAGGATTGGTAAGGACACCACAATGGTCTTTATGCTTTTTTTTTTTTTTTTATGCAGCTGCCCTCATTAAAGTCTGTATCTAATAAAACAAGATTCGTTTTTATTTCCCTTCAGCTTACATTGTAGAATACTTCGAATAATGAGTAATCTAATGCACGTTTTAAGAGCATATGACATCATAAAACCCATGGGATTCATCTGGCTAATTAAAGTCTCTCATTACATGACGAAGGCATAAATATACACAGCGAAGTTCATAGGCAACTTGTCGCAAGACAGTCCTGTGATACAGATTTTGTAAAATTACAACCAGGTTTAAAACGCATTAAAAAAATCAAAACAAAAAAAACCCCCACAGACCATAAAACTGTTGAGTCATTGAATAAGCTCGGGGGAACGTAATACAACCTGTGATAAAGTGCCTCTAAAATAGCTTCCCACCTCGCTATTCCCCTGATCCACCTTCTGGGATTTTCCTGCTCAGATCAAATGAAATAAAAGTCATCTGGGATAAAAAAAAAAAGTGTGATGCTGCTGAGCACGCTACTTCCTTCACACCACCAATTAATATCCTGTATGTGTGTCAAGACTCCATGCACATAATCGTTATTATTGACAGAGGGAAAGAAAGAAGCTAGTAGGCAAAATAATTGACTCAGTAGAGTTTTGGCATGGATTTCTGTGGGAGTAGATGTAGTAATTTCTTGACTGTTACTGTAACCAGTTATACATAACATAAACTGTACCTGCTTTAATTAGTTTTGGTCAGAATCAATCCGATATGGTAAAAAGTCACTTATCTGATAGGAAATCGTTCTTTTAACTCATCGAACCTGTGCTGTAAAAATGTATGTGATGAATGTCATTGTGAAATGCACTGTTTTATAAAAACAGGTCATTTCAAATAGTGCTGGGGAAATTCAGTGACCTTTTTTTGAAAAGGGGAAGTTCTTTGGGCAATGCATTCATATGAATGCATAAACACTGATGCATTGTTATGTGATATTCTTGCTAAGTAAAAAGAGAAAAATGTAAAAGACCCGTGTCATTAATCCGTCTATGAATATGCAAATGAGGCCAGAGTCCACTCACGACCATAAAGAGAAGTACTTCTGGCTCCACAAAGGACATATGATTAATTTGATATTCTACTGATTTATCTCTGAATTTGTGACCATGGAAACCAGCACAAGTTGTATTTTTAATTCCAATGCACTCTTTTCTCATAACTGCAGGCAGAACAAAAGGAATCTTCACATAACTGCAGGCGCAACATTAGCTAAGTATTTCATTTTCAAAGGATATTCCAGGAGAAATGAGAACATATGATTGAATCAATGCAGATGTCAAAGTGGGGATGCATTTTAAGTGTACATTATCACTTTCAGTTTCTGGAAACATCTCGACTTGTCTGCTTCCTAGCCACAGAAACGAGTTATTTTTATTCATCACTCGTGCAGACACCTGTCATATTCTTTTGTTTTGCTCCATCAAAATGATCATCACTTTTGAATAAATGAATGGAACCAGTTTAATGATCAAATTTGAAAACTCATATTCAATCACTGAGTCAATCTATGCGTGAATATTATCATATGCACTCTTCTGCGTCATTAAACAATTCTCCATTTTCTCAAAAATCTTTATAGATCATATTTTAGTGGTTTTATTAGAAGGATATGGCTAGTGAAAAAAGAAAAGGTTTCTCTGAGCTGTTTGTCTCTCTGCTGAACATTACGAGAAGCTGAAATATAAAAAAATGACAGCATGGAGAATATGCGTGAAACTGCTGTGTTAGTATGCATACGATTAGTCTGCCTCAGTAGATTACTCAGATTAAGCTTAGTTTAATTTAGACTGCAGCAAATTACTTCCTAATAAACCTTTTTATGAAATTATGAGCAATTTGAGAGGTGATTTACCAAGCATAACTCCTCACTAACTTCCAACAAAAGTCAATTCATCAGAGTCTTAAACTTAAAGCTGGCTTAGAAGAGACAAGTCAAACTATGTTTTCTTTTCCTCCATGATATTAGCATGTTGAAAAAAAACACACACACACACACACACACACACACACACACACACACACACACACAACATTATGCAGATCAGTCCCAAACACAACACAGTGAGCCTCTGACAAGTGACTTAACACTAATGTAAGGCTAATAATATCGGGTTAATCCATTTAATATCCTCTATAAATATAGCCGAGGATCTAATCTTAATATTTCCTCAAAAATAGGAAAATTGATCAAATACATAACCAAACATGAAAAGGATTCATTCCTCTTGTCTTATACCAAATTACAGCTCAAACTTGGGGATTGAGAGGGGGGCATGCGTAGGTGCCACTCGTAATGGCATAATCTAGGAGATAAACACACTGATCCATGGGAAGACTGTGTGTTGTTTGAAGAGGAGTATGGTTGTCAAGTGATCACTACGGATAAACACCACCAGGGATCTCTTAGTATCTAGTTTTGCTCATAGTCCTCACAGATACTCTGGAAAACAGCTAATAATCAAACTACAACAGAATGATGTGAATAATGCATTAATGACCAAAAATCCAGCCAAACCAAAACAAGCCTGATTCAGTAATATCTGGCTTTTTCACAAGCAGTAAAAAAAACCATATATACTACATACAAAAAAAAAGAAAAAAAAAATTTTGTAAAGCAGTTTGACTACACATATTCACCAGCTGACATACACAATCACACATACGCATACACACATATCCACTACCAAGAGGAAAGCAAGATGCTATGACACCTTACCTGTGTTCAAGATGAAGAGGCGGGTTCTCTTGCTCCAGCTCTCTCTCACTGTCTCTCTCTCACTCTCCCACTGTCTCTCTCTCTCTCTCTCTGTGTTTCTCTCTGGTAAGTAGAGTAGCAGTAGTGTCCAATCCTAAGCCTCTGGGCTTGTTCAACTGCATGCATCCACTTTCCCTCTTATAATGACACACCCCTGGTCCAGCCCATGGCCCCCTCCCCCTCTTCATCCTCCTGATTTTTCAGTACACATAGGCAGGGACACACCAAAGGGGTGGTTTTACGCCAAGCCTAAGCCAACATGCAACTCTTAGTCAACGATGACGTCCATTGCACCATAAACGTCACTTCTTTCCCAGAAGAAAGACTCCAGAAGAAAAACATGCGTCACCCAATCTATACACTCATAGCCTTCATCAAAATCTGACTGGGACAAAAAGCATTTTCACGACATGAGAAAACATTCCATTGATAAAACGCAAATAGACATAACTGTTTCTTTTATTAACTGGTTAATTGATACCTATTTTCTCTAATTGAAATTGAAAACTGATGCTTCAGTGTAATTCCAAAAAGTGTTGTTTACAAGAGATGTAGAACAGAAAGGGTTTAAAAGAATAACATTCAGAATGGAAAACAAAAACTCCCAAAGGTGAAGAGAGGTCTCAGTGGATGAAAAACCTTGTCTGTGCACAGGCACCAAGGCGGGAGCAGGAGTTTATGCTGGCAGAGAGATGGGGTCAGAGGTGACCTGCTTAGAAAACTAATGTTTAGGGGAAATATGATTCATACACAGAATAACAGAAGTAATCTTCCCCTTCATATCTGAAATATAATTATTTCTGACCTCATCTTCAGTTTCATGGCTTTGGGCATTCGTGTACAATGGTCACTGAATGTGAAGCCAGATTGGTGTGGGCAAACATGGATAACAAAAGTGTTTAGAATAAAGCATTCTCTGCATTAAGTCACAGTCATGTACCACACACACACACACACACACACACACACACACACACACACACGGAGAAGTATGCAAAAATAGAAGCACAAGAGAATGCTCTCCCTTAAAATCTGAGATAAGACTGTAGAGACAGTAATGCTAAGTGAGGGAGTTGAATCATACTATCATTACCAAGTAAATAGGCCAAGAGTATCTGTGCTTATTCTGGGAGATACTGCAGTGCTGATGCTATCAGAGATGGAAGAAATGGACACCTAATTTCCTGATGTTATCTGATTTTATCTCTTTGAACATGATATAATTCACCACATGCAGGAAAACAGTGAACGCCATGAAAAGGAAAACTGTTGTGTGTGTTTTTACCTTGTATGTACTGATTTTTAATATGTTTAATATGTTTTGTTGTTTTAGTTATTTGATTGAAGCAATTAATATTCAAAAACTAAAATTTTTATGTTGCAACAGTCATATATAGCCACATATATGACACATTTTGACTTTTCATATGCGGAAATATTGGCCTGTAAATCAACTGTAATTTCACATGTGAAATAGTGTTCCTCTCCTGGAGTATTTATGCCATTATTATTTTCTTTTTATTTCTTTTTGTTTAAACGTTTTATTGTCAAAAGTCAAATCATACAATTCATAAAATTGTATGTGACACCTTAACGGCTGTAAATGGGTAAGCAGTCTCCTTATTGTACATGTTAAAACTATTTTTGGATGAACATCCAAAGCCAATATGCCTATGATACTTACCGTGTCTCTTATGTGAACTAATAACATCCTTTGATCCTCATAATCACATTTATTTGTACACTGTCGATTAAAGGGATTATAAATAAAGATATTTAGACATTCATGTTTGTAATTAGAAAAATATTGAATGCACAGCATCATGGAAAATGTTGTTTGGCTGATGCTAAAAACATAGTAGACTTACAGCAGTGAGGAACACATGAATATGATGCTCTGACAAACAATATCCAAATGTTTGTTGAGTTATATATTATTTTGACCAACATTTATGATAACTCCTCTACATCAGAGTAGCTGATTCCTTTAGCCGACCTTTTCATGTTGCCTGCTGTGGTAAATGTGAAATTAGACATTAAACGCACAAATAGAAATCTTCTTTTTGCTATAATGGAGGAAGAAGCTCATCAAAGTCTGTGCCACATCACATTAGTGCAGTATCTGAATCACTGTAACAGCATCACACCTCAAATATATCACAGAAATAAAACCTTTTCTGAAGCAAAATGAAAAAGTCAATTCTCTTCAAAATATGTAATTAAGTGAGTGGACATATTCACCTTAGTGACGCATTGTGCCCAGCAGGCTCTAACCGATGTCATTTAATCTCCCCCCCATCAGATCCAGTGCAAAGTTTTATTGTCTTACAGAGTGATGAAAAGCAGCGATGCATGCCGAAGTCATTGAGGGAGACATTGCCCTGTTTTATGGGGAGACCAAAGCAATCAACTGCAAAGACCTCCATGATGATTATTAATACTGGGTCCTTAATTGATTTTACAAAACAAGAAAAAAAAAAAAAACATTCTCAGAAGACGTTCTGGTCTTCCATGTGTAGTAAGTTTACAATATGTTTTTTCAACCGTGTGATATCTTAAAGTTATTTGAAATTGAGATTGAATGATGTGACAATATCGGTTTGGTCAGAAAAATAAGCCAAAGCCTCTACAGACTGAAGATGATAAGAATGATGGATGATGGATCTGCTCTGTTTGTTCTTCTGAGAAAATGGTGGTTTGAATCAAAGCTCTGCAATGAAACATGACAGAGAAAAGCTGTAAAAAGAACAAATAAACATCTGATAATCTGACTTTACTGAGATAAGTTTTACACTGAATCAGATAGTGAGTGGAAAGACTGGAAAAGACAATTGAACAAACTGGCAAGAAACTTTGCAAATATAAATGGATATCTAAGAGGTTTGTTCATTCAGCTGACTGCACTGAGATCTCAATGACTTGTGACATATGAAAGCGTTTGGCTATGCATGAGTTGAAAATGGATTAAGTGTGACAGGCACAAAAAGGCATTTGCAAATTTTCTACCTCTTTGTGTTTCCTCACAACAGACAGTGGGAGAGTTGAAAAGACAGGAAATGTACTTTGTTTCAAAATCTGATATCAACCACATGACTTTCAATCAACAGAAAAAACAAAAAGACTGTCTCAAAAAAGAAAACCAGAGAGAGTCAACAATAGTTCCTTCATATTTATTTAAAGTAAATAAAAAAAGAGGTTTAAAAGTTATTTCTCAAACAGAAGACGCGTCATCGTACTGGATAAACATATTGTACGGTGAAATATGGCTCAACTTTATGCAGAGTACGTAGATAACATCCAAGGTCGTGATGGATGGTTATAGAATAGATGCTATTTTCTATTATGTGAGAGAGGTCAGGTGTGACAGATTTTTCATTGGCTGAAGATGAAGTGCCATGTTTAGAATGAGACGAGGCATTCCATTTTGGTGCCCTCAGGTTTTCCCTTGAGGAGTACCCCTTATCAGCATTGCCTGTCATTCAGTTATTATGGGAGGCAAGAGGACAGACTTGAAGAGTTCACTCAGAAACAATGAGGGGCTTACCTGTGCGTGGTGCTCTCATGAGTAGTTGAATTAGTTTTGATGTGTTAACCACAAATGATCTCTACTAGCAATATTGGTAAATTCCAAGTGCAGACTGATCCCTTATGTATTCGAATATGAAGAGTACAGAATATATTAGCCTCTAAAATTAAGGTATTTTTCCATTGGTCTATGAGGTTCTATTCCTTCTCTAACTCAGATTAGGGTCTCTTCTTTCCGTAACTCATTCCGTCAGTACTTTTTGTTGCTTAACTTGAATTTGCCATTTTCATTACTGTTCGTTTTGTAGCTAACTGATA